>NW_016813665.1:0-3573 GCF_001698545.2 Rhinopithecus bieti
GGCTTTTATTTATTTTGTTTTAGTTTAGTATTTGTGTTGTTGTTATATCACAGCCTCGCCTCTACCTCCACTCCAGGAAAAGTCAAAGTCACAAATAATACCCACAGACCAAATTAGATTTAGATTTTTTATACCAAGATTCAAATGCTAACAGATCAAGATTTTTCAGGTCACTGAAAGAAGGGACTTCAAAAAAGTCCTTTAAATCATTTCTCTTCTCCAAGGCATGACATGTATTGTACTGTGCAACTCTCCATGTGTACATCTTATAATGAAAGTACAGAACACTCTGGGACTGTGCACAAAGAAGATACTAACTAATGAGATCACTGCAGCATTTGTTTACAGCATCCTTTTGGAAGTTGATAATAAGCAGTGAAAATAACACCTTTAATGCCCCAAAACGTTGTTTGGACTGGAGCAACTTGCTTGCAGCAGTCACAATCAACTTGAGCAAACTAAACACAGAATAATAAAAGCTTAGACCCAGAGCCCTTGGAAGCTTACCAATAAGACTCTGAACTTGAATAGCAGTTTTTTTTCTCAACATAGACAACTTTTCTGCTCAGTTTTGGCTGAGGACCAAAAACTAGCACAGTAGATTCCAACATACCCATGTTACTGAGTTAAATCACAGACGTTAGCACTTACCAGAGTACTAGGCATGCAGTAGGGACTCAAAAACTGACTTGTGAATCCAATTTAAAATTTTGTATCTGAAAATTGAGTTTGGGAAATGGGTAGGTAGGAACGGGATGAATTGCACTTGACTCTAATAACAGTGCCAATTAGAGACTGGAATGCTACTGCTGGAGGGACCGTATCGTCAGACTTGCTAACACTACCTGAAGGCAAATAATCAAGTAGCTATGATCTTGAATTGTTCATGTCAGAAAAATCTCATCTGCATCGAACTCCTGTCTTTCTATGAGTGTGGGTTCTCTCTATCCGATGTATACCAGGTTCTTGGATTCTAAGTGGTAATAAGTGACAATGCCATGAGTATGCACTAGTAGTCATTGTTATGGGCCTGTAAATGTACAAAGCTATGGTAACTTGGTCGTGCAATATATTATTTTGCAATGTCGTTGAGTCTACAAGGTTGGAGGAATTATTTCTCTGTCTCTTTCCCTTGCTGCTTATTTCTTCCCACTTAAGTCACAAGCAGCTAAGTTATGATCATTCTTGGAAGCTGTCCTGAGAAGCCTGGAGTACATGGAAGCAGATATTGTGGCAAACCCTCAGCCACCCCTCTCTCTCTCCACTTGTCTTTCCCTTGCTCCTTCCCTCTCTTCTTTTGTTCAGCTGACACAGGATGGCTAGAAGTGGTGTTCCTACACAGGCTTGAAAAGATCTAGGGTGCAACATTAGTCCCTGAGGATCCACATTGTAATATGGGAACAATCATAATAATAATATAGTTACTCAACCTAGTTATGTCACAGGTTTCTTATCTCTAAAATGTAGATAAATAAAGGCACCTACTTCAAAGATTGACTTCTTCTAAGCATGCTATAAGAATGTATAGAGTGTGCTTCAAATAGCATCTGGGCTTAAGTAAAATCTACATAAATATTTGTTTTATTACAATCATTTCTACCAAAAAAAAGGTGGGGTCATGTGGTCTGAGCATAAAGATAGTGACACTGTCTATCACTGTCCAAAACATCCACCAAACCCTGGTGCCTTCCTAGGCCACCAGGAAGAAATACCCTGGCTCTGGCAAATGTTATAAGAAGATAAGAGATCTTCATGTCTACCAGCCAGCTATTCCTAATCCAGTTGGTGTATCTTCCTTCTGTTTGAACGATTTTTATATCTAAGTATGATCACAGTGATGCAAATCACATTTTTTGTTTTTCTACTTTTAAGTTCAGGGGTACATATACAGTTTTATTACATAGGTAAACTATCATGGGAGTTTGGTGTACAGATTATTTCATCATCCAAGTAATATGCATAATACCTGATAGGTTTTTATATCCTTTCCCTCCTCCCACCCTCCACCCTCAAGTAGGTCCTTGTGTCTGTTGTTCCCTTAGTTCTGTCCATGTGTACTAATTGTTTAGCTTCCACTTATAAGTGAAAATATATGGTATTTGCTTTTCTGTTCCTGCATTAATTTGTTTAGGATAATGGCCTTCAGCTCCATCTATGTTGCTGTAAAGGACATGATGTTATTCGTTTTTATGACTGCATAGTGTTCCATGGTGTATATGTACCATATTTTCTTTATCCAATCTGTCATTGATGGGCATTTAGATTGATTCCATGCCTTTGATATTGCGAATAATGCTGCAATGAAAATTCACATACATGTATCTTTATGGTAGAATGATTTATATTACTCTGGGTATATACCTAGTAATGATATTGCTAGGTTGAATGGTAGTTCTGTCTTTAGCTCTTTGAGATATTGCCATACTGCTTTCCACAATGATTGAACTAATTTACACTCACCAGCAGCATATAAATGTTCCCCTTTCTCTGCAACCTCACCGGCATCTGTTACTTTTTTATTTTTTAATAATAGTAATTCTGACTGACGTGAGATTGTATCTCACTGTAGTTTTGATTTGCATTTCTTTGATGAATAGTATATTATTGCCTTGCCTATTCAGGCTTTTTATTTAATTTCCTTTTTTCATATGCTTGTTGGCCACATGATGTCTTCTTTTGAGTAATGTCTGTTCATGTGCTTGCCCACTTTTTAATGGCGCTGCTTTATTTTGCTTGTGAATTTCATGTTCCTTACAGATTCTCAATATCAGACCTTTGTTGGATGCGCAGTTTGTAAATGTTGTCCTCTGTTCTATGGATTGTCTGTTTACTCTGATCATAGTTTCTTTTGCTGTACAGAAGCTCTGTAGTTTAATTATGTCTCATTTCTCAATTTTTATTTTTGTTGCCATTACATTTGGTGGCATAATCACAAAAACTTTGCCAGGTCCTATGTCCAGAATGGTATTCCCTAGGTTGTCTTACAGGTTGTATTTTTTTTTTTTTCAGTTTGGGGTTTTATATTTAAGTCTTCATACTATCTTGAGTTAATTTTCATATGTGGTTTAAGGTATGGACCCAGTTCCAGTATTCTGCATATGGATATCCAGTTATCTCTGCACCATTTATTGAATGAGGAGTCCTTTCCTCATTGCTTGTTTTTGGCAACTTTGGTGACAATCAGATTGCTGTATGTGTGCAGCATTATTTCTGGGCTTTCTATTCTATTCTATTGGTCTATGTGTTTTCTTTTGTACCAGTAACATGCTGTTTTGGTTACTGTAGCCCTGTAGTGTAGTTTGAAGTTGCGTAATGTTATGTTCCTAGTTTTATTCTTTTTGCTTAGAATTGTCCTGCCTATTCAGGCTCTGTTTTGATTATATGAATTTTATAATAGTTTATTCTAGTTCTGTGAAAAATGTCATTGGTAGTTTAATGGGAATAGCATTGAATCTACAACTTGCTTTGGGCAGTATGGCCATTTTAATACTGATTCCTCCTATTCACGAGCATGAAATGTTTTTCCATTTGTTTGTGCAATTCTGATTTTTTTTTTCTTTTTTTTTTTTTATA
>NW_016813665.1:4791-7594 GCF_001698545.2 Rhinopithecus bieti
GCCTGCATTGCCAAGACAATCCTAAGCCAAAAGAACAAAGCTGGAGGCATCACGCTACCTGACTTCAAACTATACTATAAGGCTACAGTAACCAAAACAGCATGGTACTGGTACCACAACAGAGATATAGACCAATGGAACAGAACAGAGCCTGCAGAAAAATACCACACATGTACAACCAACTGATCTTTGAGAAACCTGACAAAAACCAGAAATGGGGAAAGGATTCCTATTTAATAAAAGGTGCCGGGAAAACTGCCTAGCCATATGTAGAAAGCTGAAACTGGATCCCTTCCTTACACCTTATACAAAAATTAATTCAAGATAGATTAGAGACTTAAATGTTAGACCTAAAACCATAAAACCCTAGAAGAAAACCTATGCAATACCATTCTGGACATAGGCATGGACAAGGACTTCATGTCTAAAACACCAAAAGCAATGGCAACAAAAGCCAAAATTGACAAATGGGAACTAATTAAATTTCTGATTTCTTTGAGCAGTGTTTTGTAATTCTCATTGTATAGACCTTTCACCTTCCTGGTTAGCTGTATGCCTAGGTATTTTATTCTTTTTGTGGCTGTTGTGAATGGGATTCCCTTCCCGATTTGGTTCTCAGCTTGCATGTTTTTGGTGAATGGAAATGCTGTTGATTTTTGTATATTGACTTTGTGTCCTGAAACTCTGCTGAAGTTGTTTTTCAATTTAAGGAAGCTTTTGGCAGAGACTATTGGGTTTTGCAGTTATGGAATTGTATCATCTGCAAACAGGGATGATTTGACTTCCTTTCTTACTATTTGGATGCCTTCCATTTCTTTCTCTTTCCTGATTGTTCTGGCCAGGAGTTCTATTACTATGTTGAATAGGAGTGGTGACAGAAGCCATCCTTGTCTTGTTCTAGTTTTCAAGAGGAATGTAAAGCAGATTATTTGAAGAGTATGTAAGGCAAGTGCCCTTGGTGGATTTGACTTCTGGTTATAATCCGGCCTGAAAGAAAATACTGCAACATGTACACAGTTGGCCTGGCACATGCTGATCAGTCTGACTAGAAACATCTCCATCTATAAAAAGAATTCACCTAGGGACATAGGGGTGTGTGTGTTTGTGCGTGTGTTGGGGGCGGGGGAAGAACACAAAGAGATATGGAGACATTTGTTTTCTAGCCTAGAAACAAATGCTAAGCAGTCTTATCTACATATTTTCCAATTCAGTTTTTCATACCCATGGAATTCAGATGGTTGGACATGACTGAACCCTGGTCTTAATGTAACCATGTAAAAGAATTGCTGTTTTCACATTTTAAATAAGGATTTCAGACTTGTAGACAAGAAGCTCCTTTCTCCTTAATAGGGCACACTCTTCTTTAGTCAAATTTTAAAAGGCTCTGAGCTGCTAATCCGTACAAATATAAAATACAAAAATTAGACAAAAGAGCTGTTCAATTATTGCCTGGCATCGTAATAAGAAAACATATTATCTGTTAACTTTCTCTTTCAACTCTCTACCAGGTTCACCCTTTCTCACACCTATCCTCCCTTGGGTGTGTGTGATGCAGTTGCTAAACCATATTACATACTGCAGTTATTTTATTAAGGATTGATTGGGAAAATCTACTTGCTTTAAGATGCTATTATGGTTTTTTTGGTTGTTGTTTGTTTTTTTGTTTTTTTTAAGGAGTCTTGCTCTGTCGCCCAGGCTGGAGTGCAGTGGCGCGATCTCAGCTCACTGCAAGCTCCGTCTCCCGGGTTCACGCCATTCTCCTGCCTCAGCCTCCCGAGTAGCTGGGACTACAGGCACCTGCCACCACGTCCGGCTAATTTTTCCATTTTTAGTAGAGACGGGGTTTCACCGTGTTAGCCAGGATGGTCTCTATCTCCTGACCTCGTGATCTGCCCGCTTCGGCCTCCCAAAGTGCTGGGATTACAGGTATGAGCCACCGTGCCCGGCCTCTATTATGGTTTTGATTAATTTGACTAAATTAATATAGAGAGTTAATATCTGGAAAGAAATATAAACTACCTAGCATAAAGAACAAAATCCATACACCTGGAAATTAACCCTCCACCAGGAAATACCAGTATTAAGTAGCACCTGGTACATTCTCGACTTAAACCCTTGTGATTGTTCTACAGGAAGATGCCAACTATGTACAGAATAATGTTTCTCAGTTTATATCTACATTCATAAATCATTTTAGTTTATTATGGTTTTATTGTATTACAAAACTGCTTAGAATTCAGTAATTGACAGATTGTTTCAAACATCACTAAGTTCAACAATCTTTGTTTCTCTCCAAATTATTTTGTATATTTAAGCAGTGCTTCTTTACTGAGCTTTCTAACCGTATTTAGATGGCATTCAAGTACTTATCCATTGTGGGGATAAAATGATATAATGTGTATAAAAGCACAATATAATAATATAATATGTTTAGTATGTATATACTCCACACAATGCAAGTGTGAGATAGCATTATTACCATGTGGCAGTCATCCAGGTGGATGCAATGGAGTCCAAATGAACCTATCTGTGCCTTGGCTTAAGCTCTGTTCCTGTATCTCTGTCCCCTATTATATCCCTGAAAAAAATAAATGTCCCCAAAAACCTGACTTACAAAGCTTCCCAAGTGTTTTAATATCATGGGAATTTAAATGGACCACTAAATGGAGCTATTGTGAATCCAAGTACTGCTTAACCTTGTTTGTTAGTCTTTTCAAAGTTATTAGTGACCTTTAACTCTCTTCAGAATTATTTAACTACTCTATCGGGACATGAATCCACACTCTGTTTCCCCCCCCCCCCC
>NW_016813665.1:8439-27402 GCF_001698545.2 Rhinopithecus bieti
CAATGGTAGCTTGATGGGAATAGCATTGAATCTATAAATTACTTTGGGCAGTATGGCCATGTTCATGATACTGATCCTTCCTATCCATGAGCACAGATACATAGACCAATAGAACAGAACAGACCTCAGAAATAACACCACACATCTACAACCATCTGATATTAGACAAACCTGACAAAAACAAACAACAAGGAAAGCATTCCCTATTTAATAAATGGTGCTGGGGTAACTGGCTAGCCATATGCAGAAAAGAGAAACTGGACCCCTTCCTTACATCTTATACAAAAATTAACTCAAGATGGATTAAAGACTAAAATGTAAAACTTAAAACTGTAAAAGCTCTAGAAGAAAACCTAAGCAATACCATTCAGGACAAAGGCATGCTGAAAGTCTTCTTGACTAAAACACCAAAAGCAATTGCAACAAAAGCCAAAATTGATAAATGGGATCCAATTACACTAAAAAGCTTCTGCATAGCAAAAGAAACTATCATCAGAGTGAAAAGGCAACCTACAGAATGGGAGAAAATTTTTGCAATCTATTCATCTGACAATGGTCTAATATTCAGCATCTGCAAGGAACTTAAACACATTTACAAGAAAAAGTCAAACAACCCCATCGAAAAGTGGGCGAAGGATATGACCAGACACTTCTCAAAAGAAGACATTTATGCAGTCAACAAACATGAAACAAAGCTCATCATCACTGGTCATTACAGCAAATGCAAATAAAAACCACGATGAGGTACCATTTCACACCAGTTAGAATGGCAATCATTTAAAAGTCAGGAAACAACAGATGCTGGTGAGGCTGTGGAGAAATTGGAACGTTTTTACATGGTTGGTGGGGGGAGTGTAAGTTAGTTCAACCACTGTGGAAGAAAGTGTGGCGATTCCTCAAGGATCTAGAACCAGAAATACCATTTGACTCAGCAATCCCATTACTGGGAATATACCCAAAGGAATATAAATCATTCTACTACAAAGACACATGTTTATTATAGCACTATTTACAATAGCAAAGACTTGGAAGCAACCCAAATGCCCATCAATGATAGACTGGATAAAGAAAATGTGGCACATATACACCATGGAATACTATGCAGCCATAAAAAAGGATGAGTTAATGTCCTTTGCAGGGACATGGATGACGCTAGAAACCATCATTCTCAGCAAACTAACACAGGAAAACCAAACACCCCATGTTCTCACTTATAAGTGGGAGTTGAACCATGAGAACACATGGAAACAGGGAGGGGACATCACACACTGGGGTCTGTTGGGAGGTGGGGTCAAGGGGAGGGAGAGTATTAGGACAAATGCCTAAGGCATGTGGGGCTTAAAACCTAGATGACATATTGAAAGGTGCAGCAAACCACCATGTCACATATATACCTATGTAACAAACCTGCACGTTCTGCACATCTATCCCGGAACTTTAAGTAAATTTTTTTTAAAACAGAAATAACTTTATCCAAACAGTTACAATTCTAGGTGAAGCAACAAAAAACGAAACAGGAGTGTGTTTAATAAAATGGCAAATGGACTTGAAAAGTCTCTGAAAAATATTATCAGCTGTTTAACAAGCTGGACCAGTATACGCATCTCCTAACCACTGCAGGACACTGAGGAAACAATACATTCATCAGAGATTATTAATGGTGCTACTATGACCATGTAAAACATTTTCCTCACATTACACTGTGACACAATGGTAAACACTTAGGCATATCAAAAAATAAAGGGAAGATTCAACATTGCTATGAGTTAAACATCCTGTTGTAAGAACTTGAGCATTGCTATATTAAGACTCAGAGCACTCAGATATTCCCTACAGGATTGCAAGAGAAAGTTGAATATGGCATCTACTAAAGAGTAATTTTTGCTTGAGGCAATTAGTTAGATTTGAAAATCTTGACCTACCTCATCCATTAAAACCATATTATGCTATCCCTATATACATACCATTCAAAGATACATATTTGGTATGTATACACACCATTCAAAGATACATATTTCACGTCTATGAAGTACCTCAAAACTAGAATCAGTTTCTATAACTTGAGATTCTTTTTCCTATTTCTTGTGCATCTCCATTCTGACACTAAAATCAAGCACCTTCAAGAGCAGACACCCTTAATATGAAAATAATTAGTTTGCAAATATTTTATCCCATTGCGTATGTTGTCTTTTTACTCTGTTGATAGTTTCTTTTGCTGTACAGGAGCTCTTAAGTTAATTAGATACCATTTGTCAATTTTTGCTTTTGTTGCGATTGCTTTCAGTGCCTTTGTCATGAAATCTTTGCATGTTTCTATGTCCAGGCTGGTATTGTCTAGGTTGTCTTCCAGCATTTTATAGTGTTGGGTTTTACATTTAAGTGTTTAATTCATCTTGAGTTGACTTTTGTATATGGTGTAAGGAAGTACTCCAGTTTTAATTTTCAGCACATAACTAACCATTTATCCCAGCACCACTTATTGAATAGGGAGTCCTTTCCCATTGCTTGTTTTTGTCAGCTTTGTCGAAGATCAGATGGCCGTAGATGTGCAACCATATTTCTGGGCTCCAACAAAGGTCTCGTATTCAGCATTTATAAAGAAATTAAACAAACTTATAAGAGAAAACAAACAACTCATTAAAAAGTGGGCAAAGGACATGAACAAACATCTTTCAAAATAAGACATACATGTGGCCAACAAACATATGAAGAAAAGCTCAATGTCACTGATTATCAGGGAAATGCAAATCAAAACCACAATAAATACCATCTCACACCACTCAGATATGGCTGTTATGAAAAAGTCAAAAATGACAGAAGCTGGTGAGGTTGCAGAGAAAAGGAAACACTTATACACTTATACACTGTTGGCAGGAGTGCAAATTAGTTCAACCACTGTGGAAAGCTCCTCAGAGAGCTAAAGAGAAAACTACCATTCAACCTAGCAATACCGTTACTGGGCATATACTCAGAGGAATATAAATCATTCTACCCAAAGGCACATGCATGCAAATTTTCACTGCAGCATTATTCACAATAGCAAAGACATGGCATCAACTTAATGTCATCAATGAGGGATTACATAAAGAAAGAAAATGTGGTACATAAACACCATGGAATACTATGTAGCCATAAAAAAGATGAGATTATGTCTTTTGCAGGAACAGGGATAGAGCTGGAAGCCATTATCCTTAGCAAATGGCCGAGACCAGCCCAGTCAGGGAGACCCTAAACCAGTGGCGCTAGAGGGATTAAAGACACACACACAGAAATATAGAGGTGTGAAGTGGGAAATCAGGGGTCTCACAGCCTTCAGAGCTGAGAGCCTTGAACAGAGATTTACCCATGTAAATCTCTAACATTTACTAACAGTAAGCCAGTCATTAGCATTGTTTCTATAGATATTAGATTAACTAAAAGTATCCCTTATGGGAAACAAAGGGATGGGCTGAAATAAAAGGATGGGTTGGGCTAGTTATCTGCAGCAGGAGTATGTCCTTAAGGCACAGATCACTCATGCTATTGTTTGTGGTTTAAGAAAGCCTTTAAGCAGTTTTCCGCCCTGGGTGGGCCAGGTATTCCTTGCCCTCATTCTGGTAAACCCACAACCTTCCAGCGTGGGCATCATGGCCATCATGAACATATCACAGTGCTGCAGAGATTTTGTTTATGGCCAGTTTTGGGGCCAGTTTATGGCCAGATTTTGGGGGCCTGTTCCCAACAGCAAACTAATGCAGGAACAGAAAACCAAATACTACTGTTCTCACTTATGATTGGGAGCTAAATGTTGAGAACTCATGAACAGAAAGAAGGGGACAGCAGACACTGGGGTCTACTTGAGGGTAGGGAATGGGAGGAGGGAGAGGAGCAGAAAAAATAACTATTAAGTACCAGGCTTAATAGCTGGATGATAAAATAATCTGTACAACAAACCCCCATGACATGAGTTTAGCTATATAACAAACCTGCAACATGACGCCAAACCTAAAATAAAAGTTAGAAGAAAAAAAAAAACAAATTACTCATCACTGGATGTCTTCCATGTATACATGAGATATGGATGTTAATAAACTTGTTTCCTCTTAAAAATACCAAAGTAGTGCAATGGAAATACATACGTCCTTAATATATTTTCATTTCATTTGCAAAATAACAGGCATGCCTCTAATTGCAAAAGAGAGACTAAAGGAGTGCAGTGACAGTCTGGTACTCAGTCTGGTCCATGCATCTGGGAACATCTCAAAATTTTAGGTTAAAATAATATCACAGATGGGTGAAATATAGGAGCATGTTCCTGTGTAAGCATTTCTAGACTACTGAAAAGTAAGATTAGCCAAAATCATATTTTCCAAGTGTGTAGTGTGTGGAATTCCTAAGCTGTTTGGACTCTGTAGCTACAGATTCATTTTTCGGGAGTGTTTCCATGTGTTTATGCCCAAGAGGACCCAGTTTCCCACTCATTTTATCAATCAGCTGTGATTAAGTGTAACGTAGAATTAGTATATGTGCCAAAAGCTTCGTGAGAAGTATTTGACCCATGTTAAAATAGAGCTCATTAGGGTTCTAATATTTAAATTATTTCCTTTCCAATTCTGATTCAAAGCCTAAGTAAAACAACTAAACATTCAAAGGGGACCTAAAGAAAGTGCAGCTCTTAATGCCTCTGGACCAGTGATTTTTATCCCCAGGTCCTATCTTGAGATTCTTATTTAGTTGAAGACAATATATATATATAACAGATGCGGTTGTAGATGGCCAGTATTCCCCAGGGTAAAAATATTATTTTAGGGATCTGTTTGAGAATAAGATGAAATCCGGTTACTTTCTTACCATATAAAACAATAGTTTCCATAAAATTTCACTATCCTGGACACCTGTGTTCTATCCAAGGGGACCAGTTTAAGATTTGAATCTGTGTCAAAGCAGATCAGTAGAATAAAACACACTTAAAGTGTAAGTATTCTAGTTTTCTTCAGAAAACTTTCACAGATTTATAATTTAATATAATTGTCATCAGACTTTACATCTTATTGATATAAAATTGATTGCATAAAAGTTTGTTTACTTTCCCACCAACAGTGTAAAAGCATTCCTATTTCTCCACATCCATGCCAGCATCTATTGTTTCTTGACTTTTTAATAATCGCCATTCTGACAGGCGTGAGATGGTATCTCACTGTGGTTTTGATTTGCATTTATCTGATGATCAATGATGTTGAACTTTTTTTCATATGTTTGCTGGGCAATGTCTTCTTTTGAAAAGTGTCTGTTCATATCCTTTGCCCTCTTTTTAATGGGGTCGTTTGCTTTTTTCCTTGTAAATTTGTTCAAGTTTCTTGTAAAATCTGGGTATTAGACCTTTGTCAGATGGGTGGATTGCAAAACTTTTCTCCCATTTTGTATGCTGCCTGTTCACTCTGATGATAGTTTCTTTTGCTGTGCAGAAGCTCTTTCGTTTAATTAGATCCCATTTATCAAATTTTGCTCTTGTTACAATTGCTTCTGGTGTTTTCTTCATGAAGTCTTTGCCCATTCATATGTCTGAATAGTATTCCCTAGGCTTGCTCCTAGGGTTTTTATGGTTTTAGGTTCTACATTTAAGTCTTTAATCCATATTGAGTTAATTATTGTATAAAGTGTAAGTAAGGGGTTCAGTTTCAGTTTTCTGCAGATGGCTAGCCAGTTTTCCCAGCACCATTTATTGAATAGGAGATCCTTTCCCTATTACTTGTTTTTGTTAGGTTTGTTGAACATCAGGTGCCTGTAGATGTGTGGTGTTATTTCTGAGGTCTCTGCTCTGTTCCATTGGTCTATATGTCTGTTTTGGTATCAGTACCATGCTGTTTTGGTTACTGTAGCCTTGGAGTATAGTTTGAAGTCAGGTAGCATGATGCCTCTAGCTTGTCTTTATTTTTCTTAGTATTGTCTTTGCTTTACCAGGTCTTCTTTGATACCATATGAAATTTAAGGTAGTATTTTTCTAATTCTGTGAAGAATGTCAATGGTAGTTTGATGGGAATAGCATTGAATCTATAAATTACTTTGGGCAGTATGACCATTTTCATGATATTGATTCTTCCTATCTATGAGGATGAAAAGTTTCGCTATTTGTTTGTGTCCTCTTTTAATTCCTTGGGAAGTGGTTTGTAGTTCTCCTTGAAGAGGTCCTAAACATCCCTTGTTAGCTGTATTCATAGGTATTTTATTCTCTTTATGGCAGTTGTGAATGGGAGTTCATTCATGATTTGGCAGTCTGCTTGCCTATTGTTCATGTAAAGGAATGCTTGAACCATTGTGGAAGACATTGTAGAGCGATTCCTCAAGGATCTAGAACCAGAAATACCATTTGACCCAGCAATCCCATTATTGGGTATGTACTCAAAGGAATATAAATCATCCGACTATTAAGACACATGCACACATATGTTTATTGCAGCACTATTTACAATAACAAAGACATGGAACCAATCCAAATACCCATCAATGATAGACTGGATAAAGAAAATGTGATATATACACACCATGGAATACTATGCAGCCATAAAAAGGAATGAAATCATGTCCATTGCAGGGACCTGGATGAAGCTGGAAGCCAACATCCTCAGCAAACTAACACAGGAACAGACAACCAAATGCCACATATTCCCACTCATAAGTGGGAATTGAACAATGGTAACACACACCAGGGTCTGTTGCAGGGTGGAGGGGGAAGGGAGGGAACTTAGAGGATGGGTCAATAGGTGCAGCAAAGCACCATGGCACATGTATGCTTATGTAACAAATCTGCACATTCATCTCGTGTTTTTTTTTTCCCCAGAAGAAATAAAGAAAACAAACAAAAAAAAAGAGTTTGTTAATTTCTACTGAGAAAAGGTGCCTTTGTGTCTGAATTTACCCTAAATGTATCAAAATATCGAGGCTTGTAGCTCCCAATCCCTGCTTTGGAGGTTTGGGTTTACACTTCCCCAACACTACCGATGTTTGTCTACAGTAAATTTCTTCATGGTAGTGCTACATCCATTCCTTTTTATATCCTGCACTTTCTTCCTTCTGTAACCTTGGCGCCTGAGATAATAGGTTCTTAATAAATACTTATATTTGGTGTAATTCATTATTTTATGAATCACAAAGGTGTAACATATATCTTGTAGAAAATGTATAAAATATAGAAAACGGTAAAATAATGACCAACTGCAATCTCACCCATTTTGTTTTGAGATTTTGTCTGGAAATGTATTTTAAAATGAATCATCCCTTTCCTAATCCCAATTCTATTCCCAGGAGATGGCCACTGTGAATGATCTAGTATCTTTATTTTCTCTATTTTTATCCACACAAAAATGTATACATGCACATATACACATCTATATCCTTTTTTTACAAACAGGATTGTACTATGTTGTGCTGCAGAAATTGCTTTCTGCATCCACCAAAGTACTATAAAATTTTCTCAGTTCTGCAGATTTACCTTACTCATTTGAATTTAACACTATTTGATAAGTATTTTTGAACATACAAATTAATTCTTTGTGAAAGAAATGACTTTTGGCTAACATCTTATTTTATTATTTTAGAAATTGGCCAGACCATAAGTGAGTGGTTATGACTATTCTTACTTATAAGATAGTATAATAAAATTCCAGAATTAGAATGATCTATGTACCCTTTGTTCAGGTTTAAGATATAAACTTTCTGTTTTAGAAACTGGCCATATCACTACTGGTTTCCAAAGATTAGGGGATAAACATGACTTTGTACCTCCTTCCATAACTAACTACATGTAAAATTTCTTTCAACCATTGTCAGTTCTCCCGCTTCATTTTGTCAGATCACTAGACTGATTCAAAATGTTTCTCAAACTTCAGGGGTTCTGTCACCTGCCTTTTGCTTCGGACAGCAGGATACTGAATTCTATTGCCATCACAGTAACAACAATGATAAGCACAGTGGTCAGGTTTTAATGGCACCACTTAATGAATTCTCTGAGAAAAGAATAATAGTGAGAAATCTCAAGGTCAGCAGTGTTTACTTTGAGAAGGACCTAGCCACAGATCTGAGAAGTCCTTCAAATGTACCTGGCATCTTTTTCTGCTCTGCCTGCAGTTAACTGAGATTTTCTTTCCTTTTTCCTCGTCTTCAGTACTATATGTGAAGCAAACCAATTCTAGTCTCAGAAAAGTGATAGCCCTTGATGTTAACATACCAAGCTTGGGTTCAATGGAAAGGTCAAAAGAAAACAGGCAAGATCACGTCCTAACAATTTTCCCATAAATTTAGGGTGACAATTTGGACCAATAAATTTGTTTACCACAGAAAAGAGAATGTGTCAAGAATCCTTAGTGGAAAGTCAGAAATTATGGAAATGATTATAAAAGTAGCTTGGAGCTACACTGTGAAGAGAGTTGAGGGTATTCATTGTCCCTAAGAATTACATATAATATTATAAGTCTTGGAGTAAACAAACAAAAGCTGAACTACTTCATACGAATGATAACAGAGTTTAGAATACATTCCTTATGACAGAAATTAAGCATGGATATAAGTATAGGTCAATTTCATGAGGAAAAGAAAATGACCATGAAATAATAAAAAAAGAAGAAATTCTGAATTAAGATAAAAACTGTGTGCAGAGATAAAGGACCAGATGGCATGCAAACTTTCCATGCAGTTAACAGTTGCCGAGTTTGTTAAAAAATGCAATAAAATATCTCTAAATGCATTTCATGCATCTCTTTAAGTTCTTTCTCAAATATCTATTCTATATTGTTATGAAGTAGTGAGGGGAAAATAGTTATTACTCTCTCTCTCTCTCCTTTGTTTTATGTAAGAGAGATATTTAGGAAAGTTTGTGTGCATGTATGTGTATGTGTGTATGTGTGTGTGCATGTGTACCTGTCTGAATGCCTCTCCCCGCTTCTGCCTCTCTGTCAATAATGCAGACCTCCTTCCAATAATTAACTATGGTTGATTTAGGAGTCACTCACCTGAGGCCATACACTATGTCAAAATGTGAATAAAGATTTCAGGGAGGATAAAAAGTGTTTTTCAGGTATTCAAACAAAGCCAATAACACTATACCAACACAAACTATTAGAGAAGAAAAGTATCTTAGAGATCGATCCCTCATTTTCTGGATGAAACTGAGGTTCAGCAAGTTATACACCAAAATCCAACATTACCCAACTTGTCAATGGAAGATCTGGTCTACTTTTTGAACATGATAAGATCTGAGAGTTGCTGCAAGGCTCCTTGCTCCAAAATATTTCCCACACAGCTTTCCAGAGAACTTGAAATTCCAAAGGTCAAAATCTTGCATTAGAATTATCAATATTCTGCTGTCCCAAATGGTACCTTTGTTGAACTATCCACACTTTTATTTACTTTCAATGCCTCCACTTGTGTTCCTCTTGCCTACTCAAGAACTCTGTGTCAAAAATTAATCATCTCTGTTCAATATGGTCTAATTTTCCCTCTAATGGACAATTCCCATCAGCATGCTTTTATTATTCTTTTACGTTTTTGTTCCTCCCTTCTTGAAAATAGATATATTAAAATTCTGTCTTGACCCTACATTCATTACCAGTTATAGTCCCACTTCTCTGCTCCCCTTAGTAACAAAATTCTCTGAAAGAGTTGTCTACATTTGTTATTGAATCTCTCCCTTCCCATTCTCTTTTCAACACATTCCAACCAGACCATATTAGGCCATTCTCGCATTGCTATAAAGAAATACCTGAGGATAAGTAACTCATAAAGAAAAGAGGTTTAACTGGCTCAAGGTTCTGTAGGCTGTATAGGAAGCATGGTGCCAACATCTGCTCAGCTTTCCCCGAGGACCTCAAGAAGCTTACTATCATGATGGAAGGTAAAGAGGAAAGGTAAAGAGGCACACCTGGCCTATATTCTAAATCTCTCCTTTTGTAACTTTAATATATGGTAACACTTGGAGAAATATAATTGCTTTATTCAACAGTGATAGTAATTCACACTATTGTGTAACTCTTTCACATTGAAACCTTATTAAGTTATTGACCAGTGACACCATATTGGAGATGTATCATGGTTTAAGAAGCACAAGCATAATAAGAAAATAAAAAAATACATTTGGGTTGTATAAAATGTTTCGTTAAATTCATGAATTGTAGTTAAAAAACCTTTTTTCAAATAAAATATGATCCAATTCTTACCTTTCTATCGAAGTCCTTAGCTAACTCACCGTTTGGAATTTCAGCCTCCTTTCTCCTTTATTGTCTCAAAGTGCAAAACAGGCTAAATTCCAATTGAAATACCGTGCGAATTGTAAAAACACAGGTGAGCAAATGACTTCTAAGGTGTGTGCTGCATTCTGCATTGTGCTTTAGTCATAAGAATATTTTTAAAGCAAAATGAGATATTCAACACAGTCAGATGGAATCCCCTAGCTTGCTAGACAGAAACAAGGAACTTCAAATTAATTCTGACATATTTTTCATTGAATTATATCAGTTCCATGCCCTCAAGTCACTCATGACTCATTAGTCATATGCTGTTTTAGAACTATACACACCGGGGCCTGTCAGGGGGTAGGGAGCTAGGGGAGGGATAGCATTAGGAGAAATATCTAATGTAGATGATGGGTTGATGGGTGCAGGAAGCCACCATGGCACGTGTATACTTACGTAGAAAACCTGCACATTCTGCACATGTACCCCAGAACTTAAAGTATAGAAAAAAAAAAAAAAACCCTATATTTGTCACTTACTTACCTGCCTTTACTTCCTTCATATAAGACCTTTACTTCCTTAATTTTCTTGCCTGTTTTTTTTTTTTTTTTGGTTCAGTATTCTTTTACCTTTATTATAGCCACAACTCAAAATTGACATATGCCTACGATTTATGCCTTTGTCAAGAACACATTACATATGCAAAAACACTTATATTGATGTTATATTATGTTAAAATATTTGTTTCCTTCAATTAAGACTAAAGTAAGAGTCAGGAATGGCAGGGCACATTTCAAAATAAGCGTGATCTAACTTGGTACAATTTGAGAGACAAAAGTGATCTCAGAATTGATCCAGGATAAATACCTACGCACCTAATGTCAGAGTCCCTTCAACTGAAATCTAATTCCTTGTAATTTCAGAATTGCAACCCATTTATCTATCCTCCCCCTGTTTTTTTTTCTTCTTAGCAATGTGGAATAAATCTAAATCTACCACAAAAAAAAAAGTGATTTGAAGAGTGGGAAAGATATATCATACTCTTTTCCCAAAATTTATCTTCTCTAGGCAAAACTTCCTTCCATTAAGTTCCTTAGACAACATGTCATTTTTAGCAGCAGGTTACTCATCTTCCTCTGAGCTCAAACCTTTCTTAAAACATGACACCCAAATGCTAAATCCCAGTATTCATCACACTAAGATTGTCTATGTAAGAGTAATTTACATACATGTTTGCATTATGGTCTTCATATTTTAAAAGTTCAATCTAATGAGATCAGATACAAAGCTCACAAGGAACATTTCTAAAACGTGGCCTTTAGATTAGTAACAATCCATTAATTATTTTTGAGTGGAGTAATCCCAGCATTATCCAGCCCATGTAACTCAATCCTTTCTACAAAGTTACTAAAATCAAGACTAAATTTAAGTCTGGCAAACCTATCACAAAAGAAAATGCTGTAAGCTTGGCATGTAGTTACTTAAGTCAATGTATTTTGGTTCTAGTAATCACTCTTCTCTGTTTAATAAATTAATTTAATTTTAATATATGGCAATGGAAATCAATACTGAATGTGAAATCTGCTTTTACTTCTTTTGAAAATTCAAACAAACATTATCCACCACCACACTGCTGATATTTCTCTGTGTTCCATGAACTCTCAAGCATATTACTTTTATACTGTAAGAAATTACATGTTACAGAAATACTTCAGCTGGGTTTGGAATTTTAAATTAATTTAAGTGTATTAAAACCTGTCAAGATACACCCAGGGCTAGCTGGACACAACTACATTTTGGTAACAAGACTGCAGATTATATCTTGAATGTTTAAATTTCATAATATAAGGTGAGTAGCACACTGCAAATAGTGGAGTCTACTAATCTATGGGTAAAAGTGACAGCCAGAAAACCAAACACCGAATGTTCTCACTCATAAGTGGGAGTTAAACAATGAGAACACATGGGCACAGTGAAGGGAACATCACACACTGGGGCCTGTCAGGTGGCGGGGGAGTAGAGGAGGGATAGCATTGGGAGAAATACCTAATGTAGATGATGGGTTGATGGGTGCAGCAATCCACCATGGCACGTATATACCCATGTAACAAACCTGCACGTTCTGCACATGTATCCCAGAACTTAAAGTATAATAATTTTAAAAATGAAAAAAATATGGCAAGTGACTCTGGTGAAAATAAAAAGTTTAAAAAGTTAAAAAAAAAAGTGACAGCCAGGAGGAATAATTATGGCTAGTAAGTTAACTTTATATTGGATTGCCCAATTCAGTTCTCAGAAAGAAATCGCCAACTGGAAATTAGAATTAGCTACAGTAGATTTGCAATTAAATCTGTGTGTCCTACAAACTGTCACGGGAAGATCTTCATTTTCTGGGCTTTCATCCTGAAGCAAGCAAAGTACTCTAACTCCAGAAGAATTCCTTCAAGACCCTAATGAGGCAAAAATGACCAGTAAGCGTGCTTGTTTGCTTATTTATTTCCCTCATTTGGACAACAGATTTTGTAAACACTTAAGATTTTTACATTGACATTTTCGGAATCGATTACAAATGCAACTATATGCTTCTTACCACTGTAATAATGACATGATTTAAAATAGAGCCATTGTTTTGTCATTTTTCTCTTAAAAATCCTAATATTTTGTACTTAAGTATGAAAATTATGTTTACTTTTAGGTCACTGTGTTCTTTATAAACATTTTGATGCTTAAGAAATGTAATTAAGTCTAAACAGGTCAACTTGGTGATATTCGTGATATAATTCACTAAATATACGAATCTTTTTCATTTCCCTTTACAGCTCTCATTTCTTGCCAATAACTCCAGTTATTGTCAAATAATCACAACTGTACCTCATTGCTGCTAGTGAAAGGAAACTTTCCAAAAACCTCTGTGAAGATGAAAGCTAATGTCCAGCCCCAATAATTCAATTAGATTTTGAAAAGGGAGCTGTCATTCCTCAACTTACTTGAGCAAATGCTTAGTGCATGCAATGCATAAGGAATGTATACTCAACTGGAGGGATTCAATTAAGGAGGGATTCAATTAAGAGCGAAAGTCACATTGTGGGATTACTTTTTTAAATGATATAGGTATATTTAAAACATCAAGAACCAGTTCAAACCAAAGTTATATAAATTGTAGAAGCTTCATAATCAAATATTTATGACTCTCTCCACACTGCTTGAAATATTAAATTTTAAAAGCAAATATTGTAGCAAATAGGTTATCATCAATCTCAATAAAAGTTACATTTTACTATCACTGTCACATTATTACCTTTTGCTTTTAGTCGTTTAAGATTGAAGAGAATGGTAACAAACTGTGGTAACAAATCAAAACTTTTCCATGTAATTTACTTTGTGAGTAATTTCTAATTGATTCAGACTGATGAGACTGCACAGTTTAATGTATTGCTGAAGCAGGAGATACTTTGGACCAAGTAAATTTATAAGATCCTCTTCTTGAGAGAAAAATGGCTGCTATATTTCATGTTGTTATTTTTTAGCTGTAACAATGTAGTTGTATATCTATGCTGATTCTTAAAAAAGAATACCAAACAAAGTGTACACCTGTGACTGTCTCACCCACCTATCAATATTGGATTTGGCAGGCCCAACCTTCTACTTGCTCAAAATAAAGGATTTAAGCAAAATGCAGAATTAACCCAAAAAGACCAATCTCATACATAAAAAGCAAAGTTGCAGAGCAACATCACTCAGCCACCTGTAGTTTAAAGATCATATCTTGTTAACATCACTAAAATTAGAACAATGCAATGGCTTGGTTGTGTGTTTTGGTTCGATTGTTTCTGATTCTGTTGAGATAGGCTCTGTGCTTTGCTTAAAAATCCCGAATGTTATTTTTCTAAAACATGATGCTAGATATAGATTCCAGTATTTTGAAAATGAGAGTTGGAGGGAAAAGATTGTGCTTGTCTGCTCAAAAGGTCAGAAGCACTTCACCTCAATTCAGTGACAAATTGCCTTATTTTACAGAAGATGTAACACTGGAATTTGAAAATAGCCATGTCTGACATACCTTTGGATTTTTACTCAAGATCCCCATCCAATGTGTATGTCCCTTGGCTGATAAAGCTTTTCCTTTTGATGTGAGGAAAAAATAATAAAAACAACCAACAAGTTTTCCTCGTTACTCATCTCATCCATTCTGGGATGAAATATTCCAAGAGGCTTGAGTCTGAAGGGCTTTTTTCAAATTTCACAACATTATGGAGACCCCTCTATGGAACTCTTTTCCCCCTTCACCTAGGTATCATGCCATCTGGCTGAGGAGCTACTTGTCATCTCTGCTGTTCCCTGATAGGCCAGAAACAAAATGTGTCCCTAGGCCTAAGTAAAATAAAAGAAAAAAGAAAAACAACTCGAGGTGCAACTTTATTTATTTATTTTATTTATTTATTTATTTTTTGAGACGGAGTCTCGCTCTGTTGCCCAGGCTGGAGTGCAGTGGCCGGATCTCAGCTCACTGCAAGCTCCGCCTCCCGAGTTTACGCCATTCTCCCGCCTCAGCCTCCCGAGTAGCTGGGACTACAGGCGCCCGCCACCTCGCCCGGCTAGTTTTTTTTTTTGTATTATTTTAGTAGAGACTAGGTTTCACCGTGTTAGCCAGGATGGTCTCGATCTCCTGACCTCGTGATCCGCCCATCTCGGCCTCCCAAAGTGCTGGGATTACAGGCTTGAGCCACCGCGCCCAGCCAAGGCGCAACTTTAGAGGCCTCCAGCATCTCAAAGGCTTTAACGAGTCTATTTAAGTACCTGTGGGGCCATAGTGGGATTTCAATACCCTCACATGACCCAGGACTTTATAATTCCAAACATTGTCTTGTCATTAACTGTGGAACTCTTGCTAATAGAGTCTGAGTGTCTAGGAGACAGTAAGGGAGATGATGAAAACAATTATTTGTAATTTAGCAGAGTAAACTATGCAATTTTTGCTTAAGCTAAACATTTTAGGCATTCCTCATTATAAACAAATCAAAATCCCTTTCCATGTTCCCCATTCTTGTCTGTTTCCAGACCTCCCTTCTGCTTTTTAATTTCTAAAATGACCTCCATTTTGAAATTTAAAATTCAGGGATCATCTTTGAGGCATTTCTCTTTTTCATCTCACTATCAAACTTGTCATTAAATAATTGTATTTCTCTCTCTTTATTCCCATTATGCTAGTCCAGAATATCCCCAAATCCATATCTGAATTATTGCCACTGCCACTTCACTCTTTTTCTAGAATCAAGGCTCTCCCACCTGCAATCCATTTTACTTAGCGCTGTCAGGATGAATTCCCTAATATACCTACAAGCCTGAATATGCCCCACATTGGCTTCTACATCAAGACCATGTAGTTTGGCCTTATTATAAATGTTCTCAACAATGAGGCTCCAACTTATCCGTCCAACCTTACCACTCTCTTTTCTGCTCAGCTCTGTCTTTACTTTATATTCATCATGCTTATTCCTGTACTTATTTTATGCTGCAGCCCTCCACTAAAATGTAATGAGTCTTAACCCTCACTTTCTTAAGGTTGATGATCCTTCAAGGTCCAAGTTAAGTTTCACTTTCACGAAATCTTCTATTTCAATTATCATTTATCTCCCCACACGTAAACCTAGTATAATTGTGAGTGCTTACTATTTCCTTATTGAAAGACTCAGATAGATGCTTCTCCCACAGATCTCATGTCAGGAGATCTCCTAGTGAACCCACTCCACCAAGGCCTTGTGTCTGACACACAGTGCCACATGAAATTTCAGCAAAGCAGGCACTCAGGCAGGCACAGAGACCCGGGAGCTTTATATACTCCAGCTCTGGGATCCCTGGAAAAGGTGACTGCAACTCAGGCAAAGCAAGAGATTGGACCTAGGTTGGACCTCTGTACATATGCCTAGGAAGGGGGCTGAAGACAGGGAGCTGAGTAGCATTAGTCTGCGAGCCCCATTTGCAGGGCACCTCACAGGATAAGACCCATTGGCTTGGAATGCCAGCCAGCCACTAGCAGCACTGTTGCACTTACGTGGGATGGGACTGAGTTCCCCAGGGAAGGGGCAGACTGCCATCTTTGCTGCTTGGAAGACAGCCATTCCAGCATGCAGGCTTAGAGGAGCCCAAAGTGTTGGGGGACAATGCTATTCCCATTAAACTAGCAGTAGTATTCTTCACAGAACTAGAAAAAAAAAAACTATTTTAAAATTCAAACAGAACCAAAAAAAGCCTAAATAACCAAGGCAATCCTAAGCAAAAAGAACAAGATTGGAGGAATCACGCTACCTGACTTCAAACTATACTAGAAGGCTATAGTAACCAAAACAGCATGGTACTGGTACAAGAACAGACACATAGACCAATGGAACAGAGTAGAGAACCAAGAAATAAGACCACAAACATTGAACTATCTGATCTTCAACAAACCTGACAAAAGCAATAGGGAAAGGATTCCCTATTCAATAAATGGTGCAGGGAGAACTGGCTAGCCATAAGCAGAAGATTGAAAGTGGACCCCTTCCTTACACAATATACAAAAATTAACTCAAGATTGGTTAAAGACTTAAATATAAACCCAAAACTATAACAACCCTAGAAGACAACCTAGGCAATACCATTCAGGACATAGGCATGGGCAAAGGTTTCGTGATGAAGACACCAAAAGCAATTGCAACGAAAGTCAAAATTGACAAATGGGATCTTCTTAAACTAAAGAGCTTCTGGACAGCAAAAGAAACTACCAACAAAGTAAAAAGGCAACCTATAGGATGGGAGAAAATTTTTGCAAACTATGAATCTGACAAAGGTCTAATACACAGCATGTCTCATAAAGAAATTAAACATATTTACAAGAAAAAAAAAACAACCCCATTAAAAGGTGGGCAAAAGACATGAACAGACACATTTCAAAAGAAGGCATACATGCAGTTAACAATCATATGAAGTAAAGCATAACATCACTGATCATTATGGCAATGCAAATCAAAACCACAATGAGATACCATCTCACACCAGTCAGAAGAGTTATTATTTCAAAGTAAAATCATAAGAGATGCTGGCGAGGATGTGCAGAAAAAGGAATGCTTATACCCTGTTGGTGGTAGTAGAAAATAGTTCAACCATTGTGGAAGAGAGTGCAGTAATTTTTTAAAGACCTAAAGAAAGAAATACTGTCCAACCAAGCAATCCCATTACTGGGTATATACCCAAAGGAATATAAATACTATTATAAAGATACATGCCCATGTATGTTCATTCCAGCACTATTCCCAATAGCAAAGACATGGAATCAACCTGAATGCCCATTAATGATAGACCGCATAAAGAAAATTTGGTACATATACACCATGGAATACTATGCAGCCATAAAAATGAATGACATCATGTCTTTTTCAGCAACGTGAAAGGAGCTGAAGGACATTATCCTTAGCAAACTAACATGGGAACAGAAAACCAAATACAACGTGTTCACATTTATAAGAGGGAGGTAAATGATGAGATCACAGGGACACATACAGGGGGAACAACACAGACTCAGGCCTATCAGAGGGTGGAGAGTGGGAGGAGGGAGAGTATCAGGAAAAATAACTAATGGATACTAGGCTTAATACCTCAGTGATGAAATAATCTGTACAACAAACCCCCATGACACACGTTTACTTTGGTAGCAAAACTGCACATCCTGAATATGTATGCCTCAACTTAAAATGCAAGTTTAAAAAAAAGATTCCAGTAAATGATTTCAATAAATTTGCTGTAATATTATTATACATGAAACATACATTAATATATATTCATAGTTGTAATATGTTTAGGCATATTTTCAAAAGAGAGGAAAATCACAGAGAAACATACACACACACACACACACACAGATATATGTGTATGTACAGGATTATATATCTTTATACAAAGGCATAGAAAAACAACAAGAAGTATACTTGCTTCAAATAATAAGTGGTGGTCACCTGGTCACCTCCAGCAATGGGACAATGGGAGCAAGATTGACAAAAGGGTTAGTAAAGGAGATCTTTCAGGTTCTACTCTAAATACAAGAATGCTGCTAGAAATTTTCCAAGAAATATACTCAAATTTTACTTGTATGATTTTTTTAAAAAATTATTTCATTAAAGGGGAAAAATAAAGTTATCAGCAGGCCATCCTGAGGCCTCAATATATGGAAAGCACCATTCCTCCTCTCTGTGTGTACAAGAATATCTTCCCCTTTTATTCATAGCCTGCTGCATCCTTAAACAGTGTTCAAAATAGTTTTTTGCTTTTGTTGTTTTGTTATCTCCCCTTCCCTTCATTCCCATACCAACTTGTTCACTACACAAAGTCAGTAGAACCCACAGAGTCCTGGAAACATAGTTCAAACACCTAAAAGAGCTCTGGTTTTCTTGCTGTAGTTAACTCAGGCAGTAAATTAATAAAAATTGAGCAATTTTCAATGGAATGAATTTAAGCGGTAAATTTCTCTCCCATAAACCTAAAATTACTGTCAAACATAAAAGTATTAAAAAATTCTTCCCTTTTTTTCCATCAGATCCATATTTTTTTAAAATATCATTTTGGAGCTATAGTCATGTGCCACATAATGATGGTTTAGTCAACAGTGGACCACGTACATGACAATGGTCCCATAAGATTATAATGAAGCTGAAAAATTTCTATTGCCCTAGTGACATTTTGATGATCCTGACCCTCTGTAAGCCTAGGCTAATGTGTGTGTTTGTGACTT
>NW_016813665.1:27606-47502 GCF_001698545.2 Rhinopithecus bieti
AAAAAATAGAAAAAAGCTTATAGAATATCAAGAAAAAATATTTTGTACAGCTGAACAACATGTTTGTGCTTTAAGCTAAGGGTTATTATTAGAGTCAAAAGTTTATCAAGTAATAAAGTTACAGAAAACTAAAGTTAATTTATTATTGAAGAAAGAAAAAGATTTATATATATTTGGGACAGCCTAATTGTATAGTGATTATAAAGTCCATAGTAGTGTACAATAATGTCCTAGGCCTTTACATTCACTTATCACTTACTCTGATTCACCCAGGGCAACTTGCCATCCTGCATGCTCCATCTATGGTAAGTGTCCTATACAGGTGTACTGTCCTTTATCTTTTATACTGTATTTTTACTGTACCTTTTCTAGGTTAAGATACACAAATACTGACCATTGTGTTACAATGGCCTACATAAACCATATAGGTTTATGTAAGTACACTCTATAATGTTTGCACCATGATGAAATTACTTAAGGATGCATCTCTCAGAATAGATTCCTGTCATTAAGATATGCATAACTGTATTGACTTTCCACTAAATATATGACTTTTAATACTTTTTTTATTTGCTTTTAGTCATGGGGCCAAATTCTATTTTCTTAATTCTTCTTCCTCTTTTGTATAAGATACATTGTTCCTAAGAAAAAATGCAATTTCATTTAGAGACATTTTGCTTTACATTTAATATTTTAGAAATGCAAGATATATCAAAGGATAGCTAGAAGACAGAAATGCACTGTCCAAAATAAATGTGCTATCTTTTCCAAGGGCATGCAAATACATTTTCCCTCAAAGATTAGGAGCTGGGTAATGCTAGTACCTGAAATCCCAATTTTTCTCCTTTAAATATAATCGGTCCCCACCTTATGAAGGGGCTGTATTTCAAAACATTGTGCTTGTTGAGTTTTAGGAATGAATTCTCACTAGAAACAATGTTTATCTATGGTGAACATATTCAATTTTCAGGCAATCTTAAAATAAAATAAAAACTTATTCATTTCCTTTTGTACCTGAAGTTATATAAAGTTAAATACAAATGGTTCTTTCAAATCTCACTACCACATATGTCAATGTTTCTGTAGAAGTTAACTTTTTTAGAATTTTAACCTAGTTTGTTAGGAACGTATCTACTTCCACTGTAGGGAGAACAGATATTCACCTAACTGCATGCCACCAATAATGGCCATAATGATCTGAAACAGATCCTAGGAAACAATGAGGTTGCTTATTCAGCCATTCAAAAAAACATCACCACTGCTATATCCTTGGTCCTGAAAATATAATTGTGATTAGAAAAGATATATTTCTTGCTCTCAGCAGGAATACTTAGCAGAGACTTAAAGCATGTTAATATATGAGCCATACAGCTATTGGAGGTAGACTATTTGGGGCAGGTGAAACAGCAAGTGCAAAGGCCCTAAAGGGACAAAGTGCCTGGCATACCTAAAAAACAACATGTAAGTCAGCATTTTAGTCAGTGTTTCTGAAGTGGCAGTGAAAAGGGGAGCATTTATTAGAATATGAAATAAGAGAAAAAGAAGACATAGAGCCTTACTGGTCATGTTTAGGGCATTGAGTTTCACCTTGAATACTAATTGGAAGAACAGAGCAGTGACATGATCTGTATTCGGTTTTAACCTTATCATTGCAGGTGCTGCATTGAGGATTCTCTAAAGTGGGCAAAGGGTGGACGCAGGGAAATGAGTTCAAAGGTTGTTGCAGTAGTCCCAGGAAGAGAAGATGGTGGTTGGAACCAGGAAGTAACAATGAGGCGGGGGAAAAGCAGTCCGTGTCTGGATATATTTGAAAGCAGAGCCAAAAGTATTTTGATTATAAATTGATTGCAAGTCTAAAATAAAGAGAGAAATCAAGGATGATCCCCAGGTTTTGTCCTGAGAAAATGGAAGAAATTGGCTTGTCATTAGTTGATATAAGAAGAAAAAGAGGAAAGTAGGTTTGAAGGAAATGAAAAAAATATCCTAAATTCAATTTTGGATATGTTAATTTTGAGCTATTAAAATCCCCAAAAGGGGATGCTGAATAGGCAATTAAATAATATGAATCTGGAATTTAAGGGAGAGGTCAGGACAGGTGATATGAACTTGGGAATCATTGGTACACGAAAATTATTTAAAGCCATGAGACTAGTTGTTTATACATCTTAACCTAATAGGTAGACTACAATTGCTATAGCAGAAAGACTTGGTGATACTGGAATGTAAACAAGGTGTATCTACCTCATAATGATAGCCAGGTTTAATAGAAGAGTTGGGAATACCTTTGGAGAAAAGTTGACATTTACACTGAGAACAAAAGGAACCATCAGAATCAGCTAGATCAAAAGGTTATGGAGTGATTCAGGAATGTGCAATGGCCTGAAGGCAATGCTGATCATGGTGCAGTGGGAGGAAGTAAAAAATGTTCAGACTGGCAGCACCACAGACTGCAAGAAGAGGGGCTCTCAGAGGCAAGAAAATAAGAGTTGTACAAAACGAACCTTGAGAAGAAGACAGAGGACAGTTCATCTCACATTTTGTAAGCCAATATTATTAAGATTTAATGTTTAGAAGTTTAAAAAGGTGGGTAATGACATAATTAATGCAGGCTAAACCTCTCTGACAATGATGCCAGAATACACGTCTCCCAATAAAAAGTGCAACTCTATATATCCAAAAATACATTTCTCAGAACCTAGTAATGAGTTTGCTCTCTGCTTCATTTCTGCCAATCTCAAGGAATAGTTTCTTACTTCCCTTTCCACTGCCAATACCTAATGCTTCAAAGACTCCGTTTTTGACCTCTATCCCACGTTGTATGAAGTGGGAAGACAGCAACTGTGGAAGCTCTTTCTCATATCCCCTTATCTTTATCAGCATCATCGTCACCAGGATAACGAGGTGCTTTTCCAAGTTGGCACTTGGGCAACATAGGAAAATTTTTAAAGGGTAGGATGAGGGAGAAGCACCAGGGAGCTGCCATCTAGGTGGTGTAAGATGCACAGCAGCATTTCAAAACAAATCAAATTTCATGAAAGTTAGCTTACAATGCAAAGCTATCCCCCTGCCAGGTTTGCCAAGAAATGCTTTAGAGGACAGAAGAAAACAAAAATTTATATATTTAATCATTATTCATATTTAATATAAAGCAAAGATGATACAAAACTTGAAGGTGATTCTATGGCCTTCAAGGGATCACAGAATGTTAAAGACAGAAGAGATATGGAGATGCTATCATCTAATCTCCTAATCTCTTCATTTCCAAGATAGGCAAACTGAGACCCCCAGAAATGTTGACTTGTAAAATCTGGTGGTAGTCCTTCATAGTATATGTTCACTGGCTTTGAACTGTTTTTCCCTTTTAGGATTATTTTTGAGGAGACAGGGACCAAGGGTCCAAATGATCCCAGTGGCTAGTGCTTAGCAATAAATGTTTCAGAATCTATACTACATACAGTGGCTTGGGTGTTAACTGATTAAAATTAAAAAAGACAGAAAGAACTCCTCTATGTGGGTTCTTAGACAGCCCCATTGCAATTTAAAGAAAATATGTTTAGTGGTTTGAGGCTTCAACGTTGTATTGTCTCTATACTGTTCTTGTTATGTCTTTATTTTGAGTCTATTGGTACTGGACTTCAGAAATATTGCTGATATGCTGCCTAATCCATCACAAGTCACAACAAAGCTCTTAGGGTGAAAGACGTTGTCTTTAATAATGTAAGTTCTCATTATTGAGATTTAAGTGCCCCATGCACAGTGGTTTTGAATTTGCAGTGTGACACTAGATGGTCCTATTAGCGAGTTCATGTTATGCCAGAAACTCAATATTCTCTCTTTCCTTTCTCTGACACGTAGGTGCAAGGATTAAGGATATTTAAAACAGAGGAAACACCAGAATACATCCAGTACTACTCGTTGAGGGTGGAAGGACAGATTTAGAGGTTTTCAAAAGTAGTATTTTTGCACTGAAGTAGCTCTTAATGCACGTATTCAATGAGGAATTTTATCTCTAGCGTGTGAGTGTGTGTATGTGTATGTGTGTGTGTGTGTGTGATTACACATTGTATGTTGTGTTTGTAGGTAAACAGCAGCATTAATATCTGGGCGATATGTAAGGCTAGGGAGTTCTATATACTCATCTGCCCTTTGTGTCCCATCTCCCTAAAGCACAAGCCATCAAAAGAAGTTATCTAAAATAATTAGATTGTAGTTAACAACCTAACATCTGGTAGAATTCAGCTACACAAGCTGGAGGTGTATCTAAAGCAGGAAATATTCAAATACCTATAAAAGGAGTAAACTATGTTGAAAAAATTATGATGATGAGACATACAGATATTTCAAGATTAATAGGCTGTTTATTCCCTTTTCAAAAGCATTACGGAGGAAAATAACAGTGGCCTCTATTCTCCTACTCTTACTTCCACACAATTATTACATGGAAATCATATGGAGCTTTAAACAATGCCTTTCTCCAGAAATCCTGTTGAAAGTATGTCATTGTTTCTTACAGTGGGGATAATATTTTCTATTTGTACACGGAGAAAAGAGCTAATAAAGTGTTGCATGTATATTAAATGGATACCTGACTCAGGAACACATTAACTTAATGATTTATAGCCATCATGAGCTCATCCTAAATGGCCCCTGGTAAAGGAAAACAACAGAATATACTTCAAGAAATCTACTGAATTTGATATGTATCCCTTTTGGCTGACAGTGACATTCTAGCTCGTGTTCCTCTAAAGAGTTAAATATTTCAGCTACAAAAATTACCTCCACAAACTCTCATGTCTTAGCAAAAGCTACTATTTTAATTGCACATTTTTCATAAGATGACCAATTAAAGTTAAAATTAAAGGAGCTGATTTGTACACATAAATATCCTACATAGAGTTTCTCTCTTATTTACAAGACTTGCCATTTAAAAACAAATATTGAACAGAATCTCCATGCACTCAGTACAACTCATAGTAAGTAGTGAAAATATGAGATTGATAAATAAATTAGAATCTAAATAATACAATCAATTTATATACAATTCTGTTGTTAAAGCAGTGTACATTTGTCAAAAATATTTGGAAGCATTTCTCAAAGAGGTCTGAAAAAAGTGACTCAAGGGTTTAGGACAAGGTATCCTAAACATTCATTCTTACTTAACCCAAGTTCCAGCCTACATTTGGGTGTAGAGTTATGATCAGCCTCCTTCTATCAGATTTTGTGTCCTCGTGAGATCTCAAACATCACTGGAAATGAAGAGCTGCATTTGATCCTCATCTAACAGTATTCTTTAAAAAATAAAATAAAAACTGAAAGTTTGTCAATCAGAGCTGCTCACACCATTTACAAAGAGAAGCTTAAATAGAAAATAGCAGCAACAACAGGTGGCATGGATTCCGGAATGGGCTAGCAACCAAGAGGAGAAGCAACACTGATTCATGAGCATAGCTACAGGGCCTGGTACAGAGCCAGCTCCAAATCCCTCTGCTTTTAGAACAGCTTTTAATTTTTTATCATCTTATGAAATGAGAGTGAATTAGATGCTGATGGCTGGCAGCACTGTTGGCCTACTTTTGCCACAGGGATGTTTATTCAGGTGTATCAGCAGTGCCCATGGCCACATACTTTAAATCTAATCTGAAGAAATAACCTTTGGGATCCTTCATCCTGACAAAGTTTAATATGAGACCAGAGATGAGAGGTCTTTCTGCCTTCATGCTCACTCATGAATGAGACTGGAGTACATCAACTTGATTTCATTGAGATCATAATGATACAGCTTTTCCAAAGGAGTCCTTTTTCACTTTCTCCTAACCTGAGGGTACTGTGTTTTGCAAACAGCATACAAATGATTCATTAAAAGAGAATTTGAGAATCCCAAAAATGAAAATTATATTTCAGATCTGTAGGGCAATTGCCTTACAATGAGGAGAGTGTATATGGATAACCTTTTTTATGTCCTTGAAAAAAAGACACTGAAAGTGAGGTATCATGTCCCAGGCTCTACTCACAAATTACTACAGAATTATTTTTAAGTTGTTGGTCAGTGACTCTGAAATTCAAAAAGGAAAAAAGAAATAGAAGACTTGAAACTAGAAGTAACAAATAAAAAGAACAAATGGAAGAGGAAGGAGACACAAATTTAATCAGGAAAATAGAGAGGATGGAATTGTTGCTGTGTGACCTTGAGCAAGTTTTGTAACCCCTCTGTGCTTCACTTTCTTTATGCCTCATCTATAAAATGAGGATAAAAACAGCACTTACTTTCTATTTGATTTGAAGATTATTTTCACTTATAAAACATATAGAGCACTACTGTTCCTGCCTCATGCTAAAAACTCAATAAATGGCTGTGATAATTATTAATTAATTAAATGGTAATTATATGTCAGGCTCTGTGCTTGTTGCAAAGTAGTTTATAATAGAATATTTGTATAATTCCCACAACACTTCTTATGATTTTTTACAGGTGAAGAGACTTAAGCAACTCACCCAGGGCACAGGTAACAAACAGCAGAGCCAAGATTATCACCCAGGACCACGTGTTTCTTAAGATCATGCCCTCTAGATCAACCTACATCTATTATTACCCAATACTTTTCTACACTCTTTCTTTCATGTAAAAAAAAAAAAATTCTACAAAATGTAAACAATGATATCATTTTAGTAAATTTTACATATCTCCTTTGTTATGCCAAATGTACCAATTTCCTCATAGATATTAAATTGGTCACAATGGGTTCCTGCAATCGCCAGATATGATCTGCAGCTTGTCAAACATCCACTAGTGCAGGGACATTGGGAAGCAATATATGGTATCTGTCATTATTCTTATCTGGTAGTAATAGTAATGAACTGTAACTATCCTAGGAAATAAAAAAGGATTCGTTGGAAGGTTATAAGGGTACTATTATATTGGCTGAGAAAACAGACTTCTAAGACTGGAAGGAACCAAATAAGCTTTGGAGGGATAAGAAGCAAAACAAACAAACAAATAAATAAATAAAACTAATAACCTTTTAGCCAGAACGATCAGGCCAGGACAGAGCCACCAATATTTTTAGGCCTCCACCTCCTCTATGCACTACTATTATTACCGCTAGACTTGGTAACAACTATGCCAAATCAATTCTAATCATTATTCCATCCTTGTGTTATGCAATTTAGATTCATAGTCTGGGATGATAGCATCCAATTAGCTGAGCCTGGCTTATATACCCATAATCTGGCTGCCAGAAGGCAAGGAAAGAAGTCTCCAGTCTTTGATTTTTGTACGAAAGGTGGGTACTATGTCCAATTAGTACATTACACAGTGAAGAACTGGATGATGAACAGCCAAAAACACACAGCAAATTTCCGCTATGCCCATTCAGGTGGCCCAGAATCCTTTCTCCTAGTGGCCTATATATAAAAGATTTGATTACCCCATAAATTCCTGGGTATAATTAAAAAATTGGAGATACACCACTTTGTACACACTGATTTTTGCAGTGGTTTCCTAGAACTGCTTGTTAATTAAAGGGCATTACTCTTGTGTTGGCATATACATCAATGAGATTTTACGCTTAAACATACACTTAGAAAAGAAGACAAAATTTAACACTTCAAATATTATATATGTGTGTGTGTATATATATGTATATATAATGTATATATATGCTCCAAATTTCCTTTTCACATGTTTTCAATTTTTCCCTTCATATCAATTGAATACAAATGACAACCTACCAGCCTTCATCAGCCTATATCTCAAAATGTTGGCATTATTTATATGTTCACAAGGGCTTCAAAGACCGTTACTGATACTCAACCACACAACCACCTTTTCATCTTTACCATAGTTCATCTTAAGTGGAGGAAACAATCTTGTTTTATTTACACACCTTTCTGCTGCTATGTTAAATGTTCATAGGAATCAAAATTATAGCAAAGAATTAAGGTATTTATAGACATACATGAAACTTTAGAATATAGGCAGGCAGTGTGGCACACAGAATATCAATTCAGTACTTAGACTTAGAAAAGATTTGGGTATCCACTGTGAAATGTCTAGAAACATACAATATTTGTAGCACAGTATTTGTAGTATGTCCTTCCTCACTGGATTTGAAAAGTAAAACAATTTCTAATTTTTATATTACATGATTTGTTAATAGTATGCCTGGATTGTAAATAATACATCCCCTGAGACCAGCATGGAGAACCAAGATGAGGTTTTTTTTTCAATAAAGAATGGCGAGAACTACAAAGTGATTGGCTCACTTTTGGTAATTCACTTATTAAAATAATACCAAATAATATCTAAGAAATTGCACTAAATACTACAATTATGCTAAGAAGGTTGGAATTAGAGTACACACTCACCACCTGTCAATGCATGATGGATCTGATTAGCATAGATGAAATGTCAAACTTGCAAAGAGGAATACTGAAGAGAGTATTCAGTATTCAGTATACTGGAGAGAGAAGACACTCAAGGGCTTGGAACTGGCTTCACTGTACCATTTTTGCTTTTGCTGTGACCAGAGCCACTGAAAACAAACCATCAAAATATTTCAACTTGGCATTTGTATTCAGAATAATTTAAATGGACAAAGATAAACTTGCATGCAAAGCTCATTTGTTTATTTCTTTGCTATTTGTCTGCATCCTTCTTTTTAAAATGAAAGACATTAATTAAAAAGAGGTATGTGGGAACCTGTCAAGGCACAATTTTCCAGCAAAATGTAGCGCCACTACTTTCTAAGTATTATAGAACAGTAAATCGTTCTGCATACAACACAATAGGATATTCAAGTTGAGTAATAGAAATAGATTAGAAAACAGGGGTCTTACCAATAATTTCCTGATAGAAAACTAGTACGTGATAATTTTTCTTCCTTTATAGCTCACAGCATCTCCTTATCAAAAAAGTCTAAAAGGAAAGAGAGAAAGCAGTGAAAGGTAAATACAGGCAGCTATTTCAGTTTGATGAAGAAAAATAATATTTTGGGAAAGGAGAATGGAATTACTCTTCTTATTTTTTATAAATGTTGGCATCTATATATGCTCAAGAGTATTGTGGGGACTATATTACATTTATTTAGTTTTATTATTCTGGCCCTTACCCATAAAGTTGGCTTTTTTCAAAAGTCATAAGGGAGTATATTCCATTGATTTTCTCAAACTAGTTATATCTAAAAACAAAGGATGATACTGCGCCCACATACAAGGGTGAAATGAAACAAATGTAGCAGAAAAGCAGCAAGTGAAAACCATATGTGATGCATTTGTGGAAATTATATATTGGATGATAGGGACAGGACACATTCATGGAGAGAGGGACTTTTAAAATAAACAAAAGTTTTGGGGCAACTACTCAATGAAGAAAATTAAGTTTTTTGCCTAGATCATGGAGCTTTATAGATTCAACTCCCATCACAGATGCATAGTCCTTTTGAAAGCATTGGCAGAACAAACTCACATTGGAAAGACAGACTGTGGCATCTGGCTTTCCTTTATTATATAGATGTGTGCAGTGTCCAATAGAAAAGAAAAGTCTAGATTTAAAATTCTGGTTAATATTTGTTTGTGATTCATTTCAAAGACTGAAATGGAGTGATTATAGAACAAAGACAGAAACATCTTTGAGGCATCAGATTAATATCAGCCAAAGATAATGATACGAGGTCAGGGAACATATTTTATGCAAGTGTGAAGCGATATGGTCAAACACAGATGAAACTCTGTGTGATATAAAATAAACCTACAAAAAAGAATATTTTTCCAGACCACCTCAATTTATATACCCAGCATTTATTGAATGAGCACCTTTCGATAGACCAGGCAGTGTGGGTTTACAAAAGTAAACAAGAAGCTCCCTGACCTCCTAGAACTCAAGGTGAGAAGGGCAGCATTGTAAACCAATAATTACAGCAAAACTTGACAACGATATTCACCCCTTACTGGCTCCCAGTTAATTAATCCTCCAGTGAATAATGGATTGGTAAGTAACACCAGATAAGATTATTTGTTAGTTGTATGAATGTGAATAGGTCTATTTTAAAAATTTAAAGAAGAAAAAACCACACCTGCTTCCAGAACTTAATATTCTGTTACTGACTAAATTCTAAATTCAGAAACTATGTGAAAGAGATTTCTTCTTCAAAGAAAGAGATCTCTTGTATCAAGGTCATATTAATTCTTTTGACAGGATATTCTGTCAGGTGTCAAGCTAAAATGGAATCCAAAGAGAGTCAGATTTCATCCTAATTTCAGGAAAACAAATATATATATATATAATATATATTCAGGAAAAATGTAAAAGAAATAAATAATGAAAACTAATAGGAAGTATGTTTTAAAATTTCCAGTCATTAGCAACATCTTGTCAGTTACAGACAGAAGGGCTGCCTATAGAAGAGCTGAATCAGGCATCAGGAAGGGGATTGAAACCATCAAGTTCATATTAAATAATGCGTGGTAGCAACCCCAGGAGGCTGGCATCTGGAGGCAGCCAGAATGAGTTTTTAAATCACTTTTATTGGAACTCCTCAGCTGCAGGTAATGGCTTAAGGGCTGCAGAATATGCAGATTTGAAAGAAATGCAATCTTACTATTTCATAGCTTTGTCTCCCCTGACTCCCTGGCAGGAATCTTTGAGAATGTTTCTGCCACCTGCATGCCCAGCACATTTTCTTATCTTTCACACATTTTCTTCTCTTCTTTCCAGTATCACTAGACCTTGGAAATGTAAACTTTGACTTGTGGCTATCTTATACTACCCTTCTTCATTTACATAATATTTTGCAATTATACAAAATGGCACTTCAACAATACAAAGTCCATTGAAAGTTCCTATAGTTTAATTTCTTTTGAACTAATCACATTATGCTTAAATGTCTACCTAGTTGTTATAATCAGTGTTGTCTCTGATTATCAACCAACATGCTATTGGTTTTAAAATTATTTTTGTCTCAATAATCCATCTCAAGTCAGGAATAGTACATAATTTACCTGCAGGTGCATAGTATTTTTCAAACACTTTAAGAACTATCTTTTGTGGAAAATACCTTAGGTTCAACTGTCAAATGTTCCATCATTAAAATAATAAGGAAATGAATTAGGTACATAAAATTTTAAAGATGTGAAAAGTTAATTTATACAAAATAATGGTCTGTTTGTCTTGATTATTATAATGAAAACATTAAACTCAGCTACATGTGCTGCTGCTCTAATTGTCAGATATTTCACAATTGCTCTTGTCTTAGAACTACTTATCTACTGGCCTATTTCCATGATATCTATCAGGAGGTAGAAGGCATATTGAATAAAGAAAAATAATAACAATAGAAAATCTATGTTTGCTGCACAAACATCTGGATCATCCCAGTAACTTTGGCATCTTCAGTATTATGTCAACCTAAGGGAAAGGGTCCTCTCACCATCTTTGCCACCCCAGCCTTGGAGGCTCCCAAATGACAGTTTACCTGGAATTTTTTTCCGAAAACTGTTTTCCAGAACACATTTTCATCTGTCCATGCCTAGGGAAAGAGATTATTTTTAATCTGGGGAAACAAAATTAGAAAATCAGGACTAAATGAAATAGATTGCTTGTTTTAGTAAATGTATCCAATAAGTAGATAATCTATCTTTGAATTAGGATAGACCACAATTTACCTCTTTTCTGAACTGGTTTATAACTTGTTTTACAATACTTATGGTCTTGCAAAAAGAAATAAATGTGGTCTAGTGCTATGTTTCAGTTAGTAAGAAATTCATGATGTATTTAAAATGATAGCACAGTACATAGCCTATAATTACTGGTTGTTATCTCCCACCCAAAACTCAAAATCTGAAAGATAAGCACAATGGGGAAGTTTATTTTAGCATAATCAGTAGCAGCTACAGCAGCAGCATCACAAACACCTGGGTAGTGCAATCGTTTATGTAGCAGGTTAATATCATGATATATATTAAGCTTCCTAAAATTTTATGAATTGACAGGGAAGGGACCATCTTTAGCATTTCTAGAAATGAAACTCTGACAAACTATACATGTAAAATTTGTCTATTTTTTTCTACCAGGTTGCTTCTCACAAGTACATAAAACATCAATTACAAAAGCATTTTGTAGAAAAAAGTTGAGTCAGGGCTTTGCACCAATGTGTAACATGATAGACAGTTAATGACCGGAGATAAACCTTGCTTATCTAGTCACAACATAGATGAGTGACACACTTTTGATTAAGAGAGATTCGAATTCTTCATGAAAAAAAAATGCGAAGGCCTAGGCTTTCACGGAGCCATTTTGCCACACTGTGTTCAGTTAGGCAATAAGCTTCTTCTATTATATTGGAAGAGTAGGGGTTTTCCAGGGAATGAAAGTGATACAATGGAAAGAAGAAAAGCTCCAGGTAAAGTAAAAATTTGGGTCTTAAACATTTGCTTGGAGATACTATCAAAAGAATGATAGTTAGTAGAGACTAGGAAGAGTGTGTATGTAAGTGAGGGATAAAGGGAGGTTGGTTAATGGATACAAACATGCATTTAGACAGAAGGAGTAAGTGCTACTGTTCACTAGCATAGAAGGATGACTATAGCTAGAAACAATATATTATATATTTTAAAATAGCTAGAAAATGTGAAATGTTCCCAACACAAAGAAATGATAAATGTTTGAGGTGATAGCTATCTTAAATACCCAGATTTGATCATCACATTCTACACATGTCTCAAAATATCATATGTATCCCATAAATATGTATAAATATTATGCATCAATAAAAAATAAATATCTGTTACTCATATGTACTTAATCTAAAAACAATTAACTTTTCTCTGTAAAAAACATCTTCTTTAACTGAGCACACAATTTACAGAGAGACGTACAGCTGCATCAATCAGAATCTGGGCATAAAACCAGTCAGATCACATGAACTGGATATTCTGAGGAGAGTTTGAAAGAGGGAGTATTTCCAAAGATACGAGCAGTGTATGGGGAATACCACGAGAAAGGATAAGGTAAAATCTTGGGGCTAGTAAGAGGTGAAGAGAGTCACTTTTAGGTATAAATGGGCCACAGGAGTGGATGATGACAACAACATTGAGATGAAGTGGCTATGAGGCCTCTTGACAAGATGCAGCTAGTCCACGGTGATTGCACAGAAAAGGAGGAAGAAGAATAACCTAACCTCACTGTCTTCCCTTCATCTGATAGAACTTCTTCCAGTCTTCCCCATTGTCCTAATCTAAAATGAAGCCAGAAGGCAGACAAATCCTTTAATGTAATCATAAAGATCAGACTTCCAAGGCACAAGGCAAGGGATAGAGGGATGGAATGGGAATCTGGAGACAGAATGAAGGTTCTAAGTATATCGAGGGTTAGAAACTGGCAAAAAAGGAAAAGGACAAATGTCACCAGCCAGGCCAACCATATTAACTATGACAGGTAAACTTAGGCTCAATGAAGTTAAATGACTTGTCCAACTGAGTAAATAGCAGTCCTGGAATTATAACCAAGATTTTTATTTCCAAACTTGATTGTTATTTTATTTCAATAAAGCTACCCATTTATTGGCTTTTAAATGGTTTCTAAATGTAGCTGATGAAAAGTTAAGCTAATGAGAGCCAAAACACTATGTAAATCCTCCTGGAACATCTCTTTATAATAGAAACAATAACCATACAAACATAAAGGAAGCAATTTCTAGAGTAGTCATCACTTATGTTCCCAAAGTGTTAATCAAAATATATAAAAACAATGCTATAAATTTCTCTTAGATCCCTCTGTAAACTTGTGAAAGGATATTTAATCCATAATAGCCATCAAATAATGTACCTACTATTGAAGCAGTATATGGAACTCAGTAATTAAAGGCGTAGGATTTGGAGTTCGACAGACATGGGTTTGAAATCCTACTTAACTGCTAATTTACCATGTGATTTTTGACAAGTTACCTAACTTCTCTAAGCTCTAGTTTCACGTCTATGAGTTAGGAATAATTATAGCAACTATTTCATACAGCTGTGATAAGTTATTTCAGATAGTGTTTGCAGTGCATAAAATGCCCTCAATCAAGTTTAACTGTCAGTAATATTATTACTAGTAGCTCAATTATATCTAATCACTTTATACATCTAAATGAAAGATGACATCTCCCTAGGGAAACTCCTTCCCAAATACCACTCTTATGAGGACTCGAAGATCCATATTGAGATTATCCAATAAATACATGACCAATGTGTACTTGCAGTTTATCTGTAAGTCAAGTCTCTATTACTCCATATCTTTCTATACTAGCAATGAAAGTAAGCCAACCTATCTCCATGATGTGTCAAGAAAGCAGGACAATTGTATTAAACTTTTGTAGTATGTAGGATGGGCCACCCGGGACATAATCACTTGGTCCCAGAAAGCAGATTTTCTGCATGTGGTACTTTGTTCTGTACTTCTGTGTTTTATTTTTAATTGATAAGTAAAAATTGTATATATTTTGCACATGGTATTTTTGATGTTTCCTGCAGTAGTGATGAGCTTCGTTCACAGCAAGTAAATATTGGAGCAAAATGTATGAATCTGTGATTCTCTATCGTCAATATCATTCAAAGGTAAATTCCAGTTCAAATAGGCAATCTCTAATATTTAGTACTTTACTGAGCTCGTATCTAATCCCTTTTAGTTGTAAAGTACAACTATCAGAATTTTTTCTACTATTTGAGAAAAAAAATTAGTTTCTATTCACCCAGAAGGACTGATTACGCTCATCAAATACTCTGGCTTATGAATGGTGTATGTATGTAGGTAGGGATTTTATGTATGTATATACTAAGTTTGTATGTGTATGTGTGGTAAAACCCAGACCCTCACAGCTCAAGTTCTTTTATTCCTACACCTCAAAGGAAAGCCTTGCTACAAGTTTGGTTTTTGTCCTTCTTATTTTTTCTCTACGATTTTATAGGCATAAAATATATTTATATTGGCATTTATGTAAACATAAACATGTTTAGCTATAGATATGTAAGAATATTTGTTTTATTTACAAAAATGGGATCATATTACAATTTCCATTTCCCATTTAACAATAAGATGTAGATAGTCAGATCTACAAACATAGATCCAGATCAGCACATATAGCTCTATTTCACTCCGTTATAAGGGCATGGTACTTGGTATTCTACTGAATAGCTGTATCATTCTTCTATTAAAGGACATTTAAGTTCTTACTAGTTTTTGTTTGGTTTTTGTTTTATTTTGTTTTGCTATTACAAACAATATTCCAATGGCTTCCTTTGTACATAAGTATTTTTACTTATCTGTTTTGCTATAATTTTTGTCTAAGAATAGAATCTTATAGGTAAAACTTCTGGGTTATCGCATAGTATATTTTAAATGTTAATAAATACTTCCCAATTGCCTTCTATAAGTTTGTTCCAATTTACATGCCCTCCCTGACAACAGTATGTGAGAATATTCTGATACTTTACTGGATCAGAAAATATTTCTATTACCTCAGAGATTACACTTGTAAGGATGTAATCTCTGTTCATGGAGTAAACAGTGTGTGTGTGTGCGTGCGCGCGCTTGTGTATGTGCATGCGTGTGTGTGTGTGTAGGTTTGGTCATATTTTAAATGTGTTGGGAGTGTGGTCTACCTCCAACTCAAATGGTGTAAACTCCATAGTGACAAGTATTCTGTGGTGTCATGCATTCCACGGACAGCTCAGCAACTGTTTCCCTTGATGTTGAAAACAGCATTCTGCCAGAGTCTGTGCTGACAGACAACATTAGTCATCCAGTCTGTTCCACAGGGCTGAATTGTTTGTTGAAACAAGCCATTAGGAGTAATAAAGCAATGTGAGACTAAGATAATTTTTCTTGAGTTTGCTAATGTTAAACAAACACATACCCTGTCAAGGCAGCCAGTAAGCAGTATGAGGCCTGCTGCTTACCTGTGCTCACAGGTGGCAGCAAAATCAATTAGCTTCTTCTACCCATGGCAAGTTAGTTAGTGATATTGATCCACTTTATAAAGCTACATGACATTAAATTGTTTTTTTTTTTTTAAAGGCATCTTTCATTCTGTATTTTTCACAGAAATTCTCACAGCTCTCTATGCTTCTTTGTACTAAAAGAAACTTGATTAATAGCCTAGTTTTCTCTAAGGTTCCCAAAAGACTTTTATCAAAACTATCTCACGTCTCACCACACCTGAGATCCCTATGCAAATAATGCGCTGATCTTGGAGAAATTATATAAGACCAAAAACGGACCAGATGTCACCCTCATCTTTCAAATGAGGCAAGATATACATGGCATCATTTAGTATCTTTATATCAGCATCTTAAAAAAATTTCAAAAAGTTGTACATAACTGAAATGTGCAGAAGTTATTGATAGAATAAATTATGGCACAGGCTAAGAATGGAATATTTTGCAGTCATTATTAGTAATGACTAATAATTTTGGAAGAGCATCTTATGAAATGGCGACTTATTCATGGTAGGCTCTTTAGTTTACAAAAGAAGTATGTTGAAATGCAATATGTATAGTAGGATTTAATCCTGTACAACAAAATGTATTTAAGTAACCAGAAATACCACTGTATATCAACAGATTGTTGCTGGGTAGTAGTATTGTGAGAGGTTTATATTTTCTTAAGTTTTTCCACATATTCTAAAATAAGTAGTACCAAATGTGCTTTATATAACACATAAGGAAGAACATTTTAATCATCAAATGACGAGACATTGGTATAGGTTATCAAAGAAAGTTATAAAGCTTCCATTCTGGGGAAGGAGTGTTGAAGAAGATAATATATTTAAGCACATGTTCTTAACTATTTACAGGTAACTTGAACCTGATTATTTACATAAACTTTGGCATCAGACCTCGGTACAAATTCAAGCTCTGCTTCTTACAAGCTAAATTACTCTGGAGCAGTTGTATCACCAGTTTGAGCCACAATTTTCTTGTATCTATTAAATGAGTATAATAAAAGCATTCCTGTAGAGCTTCTGTGGGAATAAACATAATGAAAGTAAAATTAGTATTTAACACATAACTAGTACATACTAAGTATGGCAGAACTGGGATCTCTGTTCACCAAATCCATTTCCCTATCCTCCTAGGCAGACACTTAGTCTATATTTCTCAGCCTCGAATTACAGTGAAGGATGATAATTTTATGAAGTCGTTGCTATTGTAATGTAGGTAGATATAATGTATGCCAATTCCAGGTTTGACCTATAAAAACCTCTTGCAAAATCCTTCATTCTTTCCATAGCTGGTAAGTGGAAGTCAGTGCCACTAGGTGAAGGTGGAAGAGCCTCCAATAACCTGGGTTTTTAAATTACTAGATCAAGCGTTTTCCTATTAAATTCCTATGCTAATTCCTTCACCTATTGAACTTTACAAGAGCAACAAATTCTATTCCATTGGAACTCTTAAATTTATTTGTTATAGCAATTAGTGTTATTTTAACTAATAAAGTGAGTGCTCAATAAATAGTAACTGTAACCACTACTAATATCTCTCCTAATTTTAAGATTTCCCTACTTACAACTGCCTTAAAATACAAAGGAGTGGGGTGGGCATAGGGGCCAAAATTTAAAAGATAGTTGGTAATAAAGCTGGGACAGGATTTATGGTGACTGGCATGCTACCTGATTCTAAAAATAGGACTGTATTTCAGAAGAATGAAAAGGTTATATAGAAATATGATCTAGTGAAGCAACTGCTTCAGAGAAGGTGCATGATATCATAGCCATATCCACCCTAAGGTCTGCACAAACCTCCTATACAAAGAGAAAGCTGATATATTTCAAAAAATATCTTCTAGGTGCTGTTATCCAGTTTGAGTATGTGATCTTTTCTTTTATGCACAGTGCAGAATCAAACGGTTGCAAAAATGAAGTATGCATTGCCTTTGCCTCTAGAATGAGTCAGGAACTCAAAGGTCTGGCTAGTTGTGGTCGTGAAAGATTCGCTAGACTCATTCACCAGAGCAAGATGCCTTTCAGTGTTGAGGTAAGTTAATTCCAGCACATGTGGAGCTTGTAAGGCCCTTTGGGATGCAAGGCTCTCTGCAATTGTCAGATGTTCTTTAGATTATTAGACAGGAAGTCAGGATAAAAGCGCTTCCAAATGCTACAAATCTCTAAGGATGTAGGAAGGTCTTTAGAATAAAAATTGCAGTAAGCCATGCAAACCCTCTGCTACAGGCAGTATCACAAAAGTTCAGTTTTTGTTTGTCCTTCCTATGAAGTATTACTCTTATTTAAGCATAGAATCTATGTCCTAAGTTGGCATACAATGTTTAGATGCTGATAGCTTCAACTATTTTTAAAACCTTGGTGAAAATATCTCTACTGCTTCCAGATACTTGAAGTGAACATTTCAAATCCCCATGAGAATGATGTATGTAATTACATTACTGTATAATAAATGCAGTTGTGAGATGAAATGGAATAGGTTTCAGGAGAAGAGTCCAAGAATTTCAGTACATAATGATACATTCTCAGTTCTGCAGTTCAAAATGAGATACAATATGGCACAGACTTCCAATGATGATCCACATAAGAGGAAAAAAAGCCCCAAGCAATAGACTGATGGGATGAGTAGTAACAAAAATATCTGAATGCTACACTGTGATTATCAAATTCTGTACTTAATATAAGCACTACCATCCGCAAACAGGGTCAAAAGTTTAAAGGGAACATTGCAGAAAATTAGGCACCACAGAAAGTTATAACTAACTAGGTCAAAAGTGTTCAGAGTGTCGAAAATCAGAACGTCTATAAAAGGGCAGGAAAATGTCACAAGCCTACAAGAAGCAAGTGATGACTCCATAACATCTGGTTATTATAAAAGACGAGATTGTTGGAAGTAAGCAAGAAAATTATTCCCAGTATTTAAAATGTAAAAATATAGATAACATACCTGCCACAGAATTTTCTCCAAAATTAAATCCTAAATAAATTAAAGCAAATACCAGGCCAACAGCTGTGAAAATTGTAATAAAGAAGGATCCCTGGGGGCGCTCCCAAGATGGCTGAATAGGAACAGCTCCAGCCTCCAGCTCCCAGCATGAGTGACACAGAAGACGGCTGATTTCTGCATTTTCAACTGAGGTACCGGGATCATTTCACAGGGGCATGCCAGACAGTCGGCACTGGTCTGCAGGTGCAGCCCAACCAGCGAGAGCTGAAGCAGGGTGAGGCATCGCCTCACCTGGGAAGCACAACGGGGAAGGGAATTCCTTTTCCTAGTCAAAGGAAATCGAGACACACAACACCTGGAAAATTGGGTAACTCCCACCCTAATACTGTGCTTCACCAAGGGTCTTAGCAAACAGCACACCAGGAGATTATATCCCACACCTGGCCCAGAGGGTTCCACTCCCACGGAGCCTCCCTCATTGCTAGCACAGCAGTCTGAGATCTAACTGCAAGGTGGCAGCGAGGCTGGGGGAGGGGAGCCGGCCATTGCTGAAGCTTAAGTAGGTAAACAAAGCCTCCAGGAAGCTCGAATTGGGTGGAGCCCACCACAGCTCAAGGAGGCGGGCCTGCCTCTGTAGATCCTCCTGTGGGGACAGAGCATAGCTAAATAAAAAGCAGCAGAAACCTCGGCAGAGGTAAATGCCCCTGTCAGATAGCTTTGAAGAGAGCAGTGGATCTCCCAGCATGGAGGTTGAGATCTGAGAACGGACAGACTGCCTGCTCAAGTGGGTCCCTGACCCCTGAGTAGCCTAACTGGAAGACATCCCCCACTAGGTGCAGACTGACACCTCACACCTCACACGGCAGGGTACACCCCTGAGACAAAGCTTCCAGAGCAAGAATAAGACAGCAACACTCGCTGTTCAGCAATATTCTATCTTCTGCAGCCTCTGCTGCTGATACCCAGGCAAACAGGGTC
>NW_016813665.1:49932-59811 GCF_001698545.2 Rhinopithecus bieti
AAAAACAAACAACCCCATCAAAAAGTGGGCAAAGGATATGAACAGACATTTCTCAAAAGAAGACATTCATACAGCCAACAGACACATGAAAAAATGCTCATCATCACTTGCCATCAGAGAAATGCAAATCAAAACCACAATGAGATCCCATCTCACACCAGTTAGAACGGCAATCATTAAAAACCAACAGGTGCTGGAGAGGATGTGGAGAAATAGGAACACTTTTACACTGTTGGTGGGATTGTAAACTAGTTCAACCATTGTGGAAAACAGTGTGGCGATTCCTCAAGGATCTAGAACGAGAAATACCATTTGACTCAGCCATCCCATTACTGGGGGTATATCCAAAGGATTATAAGTCATGCTGCTATAAAGACACATGCACACGTATGTTTATTGTGGCACTATTTACAATAGCAAAAACTTGGAATCAACCCAAATGTCTCCATCAGTGACAGACTGGATTAAGAAAATGTGGCACATATACACCATGGAATACTATGCAGCCATAAAAAAGGATGAATTCGTGTCCTTTGTAGGGACATGGATAAGCTGGAAACCATCATTCTCAGCAAACTATTGCAAGAGCAAGAAACCAAATACCACATGTTCTCACTCATAGGTGGGAACTGAACAATGAGATCACTTGGACACAGGAAGGGGAATATCACACACCGGGTCCTATTGTGGGGAGAGGTCGGGGGAGGGATAGCATTAAGAGATATGCCTAATGTAAATGACGTGTTAATGGGTGCAGCACACCAACATGGCACATGTATACATACATATGTAACAAACCTGCACGTTGTACACATGTACCCTAGAACTTAAAGTTTAATTAAAAAAAAAAGAAGGATCCCCTTCCTCAGTACTATCTCCCCATTTTTTCTGCTACCTGCCAGACCTCTAACTTCCTGTTGTGAAATTGCTACTTATTTTCATTTGAAAACCTAATTGTGATTTGTTTAAAATGTGCTTTTTATAATATAGAATGAAAGCTACTTAATTATCTTCGTATTTCTTTACTCCTTGATTTAATGGGTCATTGCTTTACATTTATTAACTAAATTTCACATCTTTGTTATTTATGAAAGATCTATTTTATAGAAAAATCATTGTTTTAAAAGCATGTAAGAAGTCCTCTCTTGCTATTATCTACACATATAGCTCGTCAAATAGACATATCTGATCATTCTGAAGGGGACTTAAAGGAAAAAAATAAAAATATAAAAGACCATTTGGGCTAGGAAGCTTTATCTGGTGCCAGTGATCGGGCAAAGGAACTATTGGGGTTCATGAGTAGTCCAAAAAAATAGCATACTTCTTCAGCACCTTAATTTCCTGTAAAAGCTATTTTAGAGAATATGGCTTAGTTTAAAAATTAAACAGCTTCTTAGTGTTTAACTTCAGAATTACTTTGCCCTTGCTACCCAATCTTAACAGCAGAGGACTGGGAGAAGTGTCCCCACATGGGGGCAGATGAGAATGCAACCACTTTGCAGGAAGGCCGACTACCTAGGGAAAAGCAGAACCTGAATAAACCTTGCTCAATTTATTGGTTTCATATTTACCAATTAAATGTGTCCAGCAGAGGAATGAGTTAGAGGAAAAGTCAGGAATGATATTACTAGTACAACTTTCTACATAGAAAAAAAATCAGAGCTGGGAATAAGCATTCCCAGCTTATAGTTTCAAAAATAAGCAGTCTTTTTGAAGAGTAGCTTGCCAACTCAAATCTAGAAACATCAGTCTCCAACCATCTTTGCTGCCGCCGCCTGATGATGCAGTGCTGGAAACCAAAACTCAGCATCTTGATGTGTTTTAACGTATCGGCCTTCAAAGAACAGCCAAGTACAATTTTGAAAACACAAAATCAGTCAGCTGATAACTGGCCTGGATGGTGTTCCATTCAGGATCCTGGTAGGGGACAGAATTCATTCAGATGGTTTAAATAAACATACTTTAATGAGTGTATTACTTCTAAGGGTTTGGGTAGGAATAAGGGAACAAACAACAAATACTGAGGCACTTCAACTCCAATAATGGTGGGACATTAGTAGTACTTTTAGGTCAGAGGAAAAGAGTTTCAATTACAAGGGTTTGGAAGATGAAAGTAAAGTGAAGTAGAGGCATTTCTTCCCTTCTCCCTCCCTGCCTCAGCTTCACCCTACCTCCATTTTCCAATCTCTTGTTGACCCCCATTGACTGAAGCCCATAGAAACTGGAGAATAAGGGATCTGAAAGGACAGTTATTTGGGGTCAGGCTCCCAAGGCACAGAGTGTGACAGAGATGAGTGAAGAATGAATCTGAAGGTCAAATGGAGAACAACTAGCAGAGACTAATTTTACTCAAGAAGAAATATATAATCCTAGAGATTTTATTTGTGGTCAATATAAATTCTGCAAACTAATTTTAGAGTGATATTGTTGAAAGGTCCTAATTCCAGCTCTAACTCAGATAAGCTTTGCCCCAACTGATGCAAACAGATGGATGTCTATTCATCCACCTCATAAATGCCACCAAAGGGAAATGCTATGATTTCCCATAGTAAAACAACTGTAGCCATTTTATTTCAACTAACTTGGTAGATGTTTGTCTTTTTTCACTCCTAGTAGATTATATGGTATGCATTTTTATGTGTATTCTAAGTAATTTCACCACTACATACTCTGTGTATTCATTTTCTATTTCTGCATAATAAATTCTCTCAAAATTAGCAACTTAAAACAGCACAAATCTATTATTTCACAGTTTCCGTAGATCAAAAATCCAGCAGGATATGATCAGGTACTCGGTTCAGGATACCACAGGCTGAAATCAATGTGTTGGCCAAGCTGAGTTCTTATTTGGGGACTATGAGGAAAACTCTTCTACCAATCTCATTCTTCTTATTGGCAGTTTTGTTCCTTGTGTGTGTAAGATTAAGATCTTCATTTCCTTATTGGCTACCAATCAGGGGCCACTTTTAGCTCCTAGAGGTCACCCACATTCCTTGCCACATGGCCCCTTCTTTCTTCAAGCCATCAACAGTGCACCAAATATTTTTCATGCTTCAAATCTCTGACTTCCTCAGTCTGACTTCTAAGCTCAGATTTAAAGGGCTCATATGATGAAGTCAAGCTCATTTGAATCATTTTTATATCGTAAGGTCAACTAAATTGAGACCTTAATTACTTATGTAAAATCCCGTTTGCCATGTAATGTAACATAATAAAGAAAATTCTGTCTTATCAAATTCACAGGTTTCACATACACTGAAGGGGAGGAAATTACACAGTTCACAAACACTAGAGGGAAAAAATCGGGGGAGCTATCTTAGAACTCTGCATACCACACTATGGGATGTCAGTATATTCTTATTAATATAATCTAGTATTTTTCTCACTTAATTCTAAATTTCTCTGTCTTTCAAGTATTCAGTAAAACAAAGCTCACTGTATGATCATCATTTTTAAAATGAACCATTTTGTTCTTGCAAACTTCATAAACCATATCTCATAATTTTTGAACCTCTGATCAAATAATTCCAACTCCTTTAATGTTTTTACATATATTTACTTTTTCAAACACATTCATATTTCAATTTATATTCTCTTAATCTTCTTCATTTTTTCATATCCCTCTTACATTGGTGAGTCAATGTTTGTTCTTAAAGTCACTTACAGTGGAACAGTTCTTTAATATGTTTGCACGTCTTCTTGAACAGCTGATTCTTATTCTAATTATTGCTTTAGTCCTTTAAAAGGAAGCCATGGCCATTAGAAAACTAAATTTAATCATTAAGGAAATCTTTTATTATCTAGTTCCTCAAAATATTGATGAAATACCATAGTTGTAACAGAGGGAGTAAGTAGACAGGATAGTGCTAGAAACCGAGATGTTGGAACTCAGTTAGCTTTCATGGTGTCACTCAGTTACCAAGTGATGCTGGAGAGTGTCTGAGACTTTTGTTTATCACAATTACTTCATCTGTGCAAGTGATTTCCATGATTTCCTATTCTTGCCAACACTTCTTAATTGTCCTTGAGATAAAAGAAAACAAAATCTATGAATAGGTGTATTGAACTCAGTATTTTTTAACTAAAATTAGATAATCAGTTGAAAATTGCCTAAGGTAACAATTGAATTACAGTAAAAACTAATCTGAAAGTAGAAGTTTCTTGTTTGTCTCCATGGATGATTGATAGGTTCATACTATTGGCTCCCTAGGATCTGTAAATTAGGGTTCAAATGGTAAAAAAAAATAAAATTTGCTCCAGAAAGTATCACATAATCCAACTGCCAATGATTACATTGTTCTGGATAACTGTATTTGACAGTCCATAACACACCATCCTGCTGTGAGGGAAGACATGTCAAGAACCGATGCACTGTTTTGGCAGAAATTGCTGTTATTCTACAAGATTTACATTCATGCCTTGAGGTGCTCCAAAGAGAAAACATTCATACAATTTTTTTTTTTTTTTTTTTTTTTTTTGAGACAGAGTCTTGCTGTGTCACCCACGCTGGAGTGCAGTGGCGCAATCTCGGCTCACTGCAAGATCCGCCTCCCGGGTTCACGCCGTTCTCCTGCCTCAGCCTCCCGAGCAGCTGGGGCTACAGGCACCTGCCATCGCGCCCGGCTAATTTTTTTCTATTTTTAGTGAAGATGGGGTTTCACCGTGTTAGCCAGGATGGTCTCGATCTCCTGACCTCGTGATCCACCCGCCTCGGCCTCCCAAAGTGCTGGGATTACAGGCGTGAGCCTCTGCACCTGGTCCATACAATATATTTTTAATGTTTTCTAATCCATTTGTTACAGGATTAGCTTTTGCTATGAAACATAGGGTGTCACGTTTAAAACCAACTCTAGGCTGGGCACAGTAGCTGTCACCTGTACTTTCAGCACTTTGGGAGGCTGAGGGGGAGGATCGATCACATGAGGCCAGGAGTTCAAGAGAAGCCTGAACAACATAGTGAGACCCTGTCTCTACAAAAAAATTTTTAAAAAATTAGCCACACATGGTGGTGTGCTACTGTAGTCTTAGGTACTTGGGAGGCTGAGGTAGGAGGATTGCTTGAGCCCAGGAGTTCAAGATTGCAGTGAGATATGATTGCACCACTGCACTCCAGCCTGGGTGACAGAGTGAGATCCTGTCTGAAAACAAAACCAAAAATGAAAACCAATCTTAGTTGTGTTTTCCAGGCTGTGTTAAACTATTGAATGACTTGAGCAAAACAAAACAAAACAAAAAAGTCCTCTTAGTCAATATGCAATATAAAAAAATGTTCAGCAACTCTTACTTGGGAGATTTTTATATAAGGAGTATGTTAGTAAATAAATACAACATAAAATTGAACGAAAGTGTGCTGAGTTGTTTTTCTACAGAAGGCAAAAGACACACAAATAGATGATAGGAGAGAGAGTCATTAAACTGAGTCATTTGTTCAAGTCCAAGTCAGATCAGTAGTAACCAAAAGCTATTACTAAGTGATGACGTGTTTTGACCTATGAGAAATAAGCCTGTCCAGTTGCTAAACTACATGGATTGGCACTATATTTTGGAGTAAATGAGCACAGGTGCTTAACATCTTCCTCGCCTCTAGGGATTTGACCTTTTCCAATGGGGTTTTGGCCCATTGATATAACAATGGGGAAAACTGCAGTGCAGACACCTTTGTGTGACTTTCTATAGGCAGTTGCCCCATAAATCAAATTTCAATTGACCCAGGATTATCTAAAAAGGTTGATCAAATTAGTACACTTAAGAATGAATAATGTATGGTCCTGTTTCCCAAATGAATTGGAGAAAACTTTACAGAGAGACAAAAGGGAAAGACAAAAAATGCTAATCAATGTTCTAGCAGCCACCTGTGAGTGACTAAGAATCATTAATTAAAATTCCATTCAACTATAAAAAATGCAATTACTGTGACTCCAATTGTTAACTTTCATTAGAGGCCAGAGCAATCAGAAACACACATATACAGATACAAAGGAAAAATAACTTGCTTCTGATCTGTAAACTACTGCATGCACGTGCACGTGCACACACAAACACACTAACCAGATGGGGTTAAAATTTTTTCTGTGGTAAACTAGTATTGACCGATTCTAACTCTAGTTTCTATCATTAGGTCACCCTAAAGGAATAGAACCTGAAGATTGCAGAATTGTGGCCTTCGATTCTTCTAAGTAGACTGAGTACACTAGAAGACAACAATATGGGCATTCATTAGATGAAATTTGGAAGACAAGGCTGAGGTTGAAAATTACATTTCTTTTGACTAAACTTAGGCAGGACCTTTAGTCTAGCATTCACCACAGGTCTCATTGGTCCCTACTACCTGTACCAGACTTTCCACAGGCACGCTACATGCATGGCCATTAAGGTTTTTAGTTTGCATTCCCAGGAATAAATTGATTTCTCACTTTGATAACGTGCTGTGCTACTTCTGGCTTTTACATTAAAACCCTTAGAGGACGATAAGTATGGTTACAGAACACATTGTCTGAGTTTCAAATCTGGCTTATTCACTTAATAAATGCTATAGTTTGGATATTCATCCACCCCACAATATCTCACACTGAAATTTAATCCCCACTGATGGAGATGAGGCCTAATTGGAGCTGTTTGGGTCATGTGGGTGGATTCCTCATGAATGGCTTGATGTCGTCCTCAAAGTAATGAGTGAGTTCTTGCTCTATTAGTTCCCGTGAGAGCTGGTTGTTAAAAAGAGCCTGGTACCTCCACTCTCTTTCTCTTGCTTCCTATCTCACCATGTGATCTCTGCACAGTTGACCCCACTTTGTCATCTGCCATGAGTAGAAGCAGCTGGAGTCCCTGAACAGAAGCCAAGCAGATGCTGGCACCATGCTTTTTGTACAGCATACACAACATGAGCCAAATAAAGTTATTTTCTTTATAAATTACCCAGCCTCAGGTAATCCTTGAAAACAAAACTAAATGGACTAAAACAGTAACTATGTGACTACTTTATACCAGAGACTCAAAATTTCTGAGCCTCAGCTTCTATGACTATAAAATGGGGAGGGACATAATATTAATATCTAATTCACAGGGTTATTGTGAGTACTCAAGTGTGGTTAAAATACTGCCTGGAGCATAGTAAGTACTATGAAAGTGTTTGATATTACTTTCTTTTAAGAAAGTGGTAGGGTACTTTTGAACTACTTGGAGTCTAAATAGTGGTGACAAAGGAGGACAGAGGAAGCCAAAAGAGAAAAAGTCTTAATCTGATTAATTATATGTGGGTCAAAAATAAATACCAGCACCAATGAATATGAGGTAAGACAAGTGTTTTGCTAAATTAAGATATTAAATCTTATTTCAAATTATTTGAGCCTTCTATAAGACTTTAAGTGGGACTAATTCTCCCACTGAAGGCAGCTTTTTATTCATTTCATTGTCAGCATAAATGACTTTCATTCATCTGAATGCAATCATGAGATCTATCTGACAGTTTCATCTCATCTCCCAAGAAATTGTTTTTTATTACATGCTGCTTTTTAACATGTAAGGTTTTTTGCCATTGAAAATCAAGACAGCCAAAAGAATCTAATTTTGTGTTTTACTTTTAATAGGGCTTTAATGTCATTAATTTGTCGAGGAATACAGAGTAATTTAGAAGGGGGGCCTATTTCAGACGTGATTGAGAAAATATTCATTCATGCCAGCAATATTCCAGTATTCTTTGTTTGAGACATCCATGGAAATGGTTTGAGTAGCTTATTCTAGTAATTTCCCAAGCTGGTGAAAAGAATTCACCATGAATCACAATAGCAGTGTTTTAAATAGAGCCATAGAAAATAAGGTATCAAATTTCTATATGTGATGTATGGTCTCCTCTAGTGTGGGAAAGGAAGACACTATACCAGTAAACAAGAACAGTGAGGGGAATAATAAACCTCAAAGCTCTGTGGCCTAAGACAATAAAGGTTTTATTTTTTGCTCATGCTATGTATACAACACAGGTCAGAAGGAGGCTCTGCTTTTGGAATCATTCAGGAACCCACGCTGACAGAGACTCTGTTTCAACAGTGTAACAGAGGGAAGGAAATGTGAAGATTATGTACTGGCTATTAAAGTGTTTGCCTTGAAAAGACACATGTTAGTTCTGCTCACATTTCATTAGCTACAGTCAGTCACATGGCCATGCTTAACTTCAAGGGGACTGAAAAGTGCAATCCTACCATGTGCTGAGAATGATAAGGTCTGGAATAGTTATGAACAACCCTGATTACCACCACAGATGTTCATCTAATTTACAGGAAAATTAGAAGTCTGTGTAAGATTGCTGCACTTTTAGAAAATTAGGTCTGATTGTTTTGTTTCAATACCCTTTCTTAGCCTGGGTTCCCAGAAAGTAAAGTCTGAGGCAAGTGCTCTATGCTACTAACAGTATTGGAATGTACAACTTCAGGATAGCAAGGGAAAGGGGAAAAGGTAGGGTAATAAGAAGAGTAAATATTAGAGCATGCATTAATATATGGTGTTGGTGGGCATCAAGCCTGTATTAGTCCGTTTTCATGCTGCTGATAAAGACATATCTGAGACTGGGCAATTTACAAAAGAAAGAGGTTTATGGACTTAACAGTTCCACGTGGCTGGGGAGTCCTCACAATCATGGCAGAAGGTAAAAGGCATGTCTCACACGGGTGGCAGACATGAGAAGAGAGCTTGTGCACTCACCTTTTAAAACCATCAGATCTTGAGAGATGTATTCATTATCATGAGAACAGCATGGGAAAGACCTGTCCCCATGATTGAGTTACCTCCCACTGTGTTCCTCCCACAACACATGGAAATTAAACATGAGATTTGGTTGAGGACACAACCAAACCATATCATTTCACCTCTGTCCCCTCCCAAATCTCATGCCCTCACATTTCAAAACAATCATGTCTTCCCCACAGTCCCTCAAATCCTTATTTCAGCATTAACTCAAAAGTTCACAGTCCAAAGTTTCATCTGACACAAGGCAATTCCCTTCTGCCTATGAGCCTGCAAAATCAAAAGCAAGTTAGTTACTTCCTAAATACAATGCAGTACAGGCATTGGGTAAATAGAGCCATTCCAAATTGGAGAAATTGGCCAAAACAAAGGGGTTACAGGCCCCATGCAAGTCCAAAATCTAGTGGGGCAGTCAAATCTTAAAACTCCAAAATGCTCTCCTTTGAGTCCATGTCTCACATCCAGGTCACACTGATGCAAGAGGGGATTCCCATGGTTTTGGGCAGCTCCACCCCTGTGGCATTGTTGGGTACAACCTCCCTCCCAGCTGCTTTCATGGGTTGACATTGAGTGTCTGTGACATTTCCAGCTGCACAGTGCAAGCTGTTGGTGGATCTATCATTCTAGCATCTGGAGGACGGTGGCCTCTTCTCACAGCTCCACGAGGTGGTGTCCCAGTAGGGACTCTGTGTGGGTTCTCTGACTCCACATTTCCCTTCTGCATTGCCCTAGCAGAGGTTCTCCATGACCTACTCCCCAAGTAGGAAACTTTTAAAATTATCTGATAAATGTTGGTTAATTAAGCAACATTTTGCATGTATAATGTTTATAAGACAGTCATTTTCTAAAGGGAAACTAAACCTGTCATTTTGGTAAGAGAAATTTAAAAATAAAATATTAATCAGTAAGACTGAATCATTTCAAAATCTCTAACGTCTCACAATCAGTGGGGAAAAAATAAAAAAATTCCAAAAGAAGAGTTTTACAACGTGGAGAAGTAAAAAGGACATGAAGTGGTAATAATGATATGCTAACATAGGTACATATTAGGCCTGATGGCAAAGAGGTGAGAACTATCTCACAGGTTTCCACCCCAATTTCAAGCTTTCCTAATTCATAAAAAGCCATTTTTAGAAAATGGTA
>NW_016813665.1:61065-69275 GCF_001698545.2 Rhinopithecus bieti
TAAGACTTTAAGTGGGACTAATTCTCCCACTGAAGGCAGCTTTTTATTCATTTCATTGTCAGCATAAATGACTTTCATTCATCTGAATGCAATCATGAGATCTATCTGACAGTTTCATCTCCCTAAGAAATTGTTTTTTATTACATGTGCTTTTAACATGTAAGTTTTCTTGCATTGAAAATCAAGACATGCCCAAAAAGAATCTAATTTTGGGTTTTACTTTTAATGAGGCTTTAATGTCAATAATTTGTCGAGGAATACAGAGTAATTTAGAAGCCTATTTCAGAGTGATTGAGAAAATATTCATTCATGCCAGCAATATTCCAGTATTCTTTGTTTGAGACATCCATGGAAATGGTTTGAGTAGCTTATTCTAGTAATTTCCCAAGCTGGTGAAAAGAATTCACCATGAATCACAATAGCAGTGTTTTTAAATAGAGCCATAGAAAATAAGGTATCAAATTTCTATATGTGATGTATGGTCTCCTCTAGTGTGGGAAAGGAAGACACTATACCAGTAAACAAGAACAGTGAGGGGAATAATAAACCTCAAAGCTCTGTGGCCTAAGACAATAAAGGTTTTATTTTTTGCTCATGCTATGTATACAACACAGGTCAGAAGGAGGCTCTGCTTTTTGGAATCATTCAGGAACCCACGCTGACAGAGACTCTGTTTCAACAGTGTAACAGAGGGAAGGAAATGTGAAGATTATGTACTGGCTATTAAAGTGTTTGCCTTGAAAAGACACATGTTAGTTCTGCTCACATTTCATTAGCTACAGTCAGTCACATGGCCATGCTTAACTTCAAGGGGACTGAAAAGTGCAATCCTACCATGTGCTGAGAATGATAAGGTCTGGAATAGTTATGAACAACCCTGATTACCACCACAGATGTTCATCTAATTTACAGGAAAATTAGAAGTCTGTGTAAGATTGCTGCACTTTTAGAAAAATTAGGTCTGATTGTTTTTGTTTCAATACCCTTTCTTAGCCTGGGTTCCCAGAAAGTAAAGTCTGAGGCAAGTGCTCTATGCTACTAACAGTATTGGAATGTACAACTTCAGGATAGCAAGGGAAAGGGGGAAAAGGTAGGGTAATAAGAAGAGTAAATATTAGAGCATGCATTAATATATGGTGTTGGTGGGCATCAAGCCTGTATTAGTCCGTTTTCATGCTGCTGATAAAGACATATCTGAGACTGGGCAATTTACAAAAGAAAGAGGTTTATGGACTTAACAGTTCCACGTGGCTGGGGAGTCCTCACAATCATGGCAGAAGGTAAAAGGCATGTCTCACACGGGTGGCAGACATGAGAAGAGAGCTTGTGCACTCACCTTTTTAAAACCATCAGATCTTGAGAGATGTATTCATTATCATGAGAACAGCATGGGAAAGACCTGTCCCCATGATTGAGTTACCTCCCACTGTGTTCCTCCCACAACACATGGAAATTAAACATGAGATTTGGTTGAGGACACAACCAAACCATATCATTTCACCTCTGTCCCCCTCCCAAATCTCATGCCCTCACATTTCAAAACAATCATGTCTTCCCCACAGTCCCTCAAATCCTTATTTCAGCATTAACTCAAAAGTTCACAGTCCAAAGTTTCATCTGACACAAGGCAATTCCCTTCTGCCTATGAGCCTGCAAAATCAAAAGCAAGTTAGTTACTTCCTAAATACAATGCAGTACAGGCATTGGGTAAATAGAGCCATTCCAAATTGGAGAAATTGGCCAAAACAAAGGGGTTACAGGCCCCATGCAAGTCCAAAATCTAGTGGGGCAGTCAAATCTTAAAACTCCAAAATGCTCTCCTTTGAGTCCATGTCTCACATCCAGGTCACACTGATGCAAGAGGGGGATTCCCATGGTTTTGGGCAGCTCCACCCCTGTGGCATTGTTGGGTACAACCTCCCTCCCAGCTGCTTTCATGGGTTGACATTGAGTGTCTGTGACATTTCCAGCTGCACAGTGCAAGCTGTTGGTGGATCTATCATTCTAGCATCTGGAGGACGGTGGCCTCTTCTCACAGCTCCACGAGGTGGTGTCCCAGTAGGGACTCTGTGTGGGTTCTCTGACTCCACATTTCCCTTCTGCATTGCCCTAGCAGAGGTTCTCCATGACCTACTCCCCCAAGTAGGAAACTTTTAAAATTATCTGATAAATGTTGGTTAATTAAGCAACATTTTGCATGTATAATGTTTATAAGACAGTCATTTTCTAAAGGGAAACTAAACCTGTCATTTTGGTAAGAGAAATTTAAAAATAAAATATTAATCAGTAAGACTGAATCATTTCAAAATCTCTAACGTCTCACAATCAGTGGGGAAAAAATAAAAAAATTCCAAAAGAAGAGTTTTACAACGTGGAGAAGTAAAAAGGACATGAAGTGGTAATAATGATATGCTAACATAGGTACATATTAGGCCTGATGGCAAAGAGGTGAGAACTATCTCACAGGTTTCCACCCCAATTTCAAGCTTTCCTAATTCATAAAAAGCCATTTTTAGAAAATGGTATCATTGAAAATCTCAGCTTACACGTTTAAAATTTTATCTAGCTGTAAATCAATTATCCCTTTATTTAAAGAGCTATGAAAATTTTTCTTAATATATAAAGGGAAAATTTGAATTTAAATCTAGCAAATATTTTCACAGGTTAAATACAAAAAAAAATCGTGTTTTCTTTCTTCCTGTAATCTGACAGCTGGTAGACAAAGAAAAGGAGAATAATAAGTTTTAATTATACCTTTCAAAACCCAACAGATTTGAACGCTATTCAGGAATTGCATGACAGAATTCTCAGTTTATTAACTTGTAGGTGGTTAAGAGATGTTAGCTCTCATTCTTGAGGGCAAGATGGCCAAATTTGTGAGTTGAACCACAAAACTAAATTTCCCAAATTTGCAAGCCTTTATAATGATTATTTTCTCCAGGAGTGTCCTGTGTCTGTTTTTCTCTCTCTCTTTTTTCCTTACTTAAGATGGTTCAATCAAGGCATCAACACTTTAAATCATCACACAGCTCTTCTTCTCCAATTATATCAACCAACATCAGATGTGAAAACAGAGCACACATCAAGCAAAAAAGATGGGATTATAATATCTTCCACTTTAGCCAGGGAGTCAAGCAGAGCGAAGAATGAGAGCATGCACAAGAGAGATGGTGTAAATAGTCTTTTATGACTCATTCTTTGACTTTGAGAAAAAAAGAATGTTGCATTTGTTAGTTCTAAAGTTTAGAAATGAATCTGGAAGCAGATGTTGGCAAGATGGCCGAAAAGGACCTTTGATCACTTGTCTCCCCACAAAACCATCAGTGTAAACAATCACACAAATGCAAAAATAACTTCCAAAGAGCTAAGGAAACCAGGTGGGAGATTACAGCATCTGGGAATAGCCAAGAAATAAGAAAAACATATTCAAAATAATAGGAACAACAGTTTGCATTATCATTATAATAACCCTTTCCCCAACCCCAGGTAGCACATCAAGGCTAGAGACACCCTCCTCTTGAAAGAAGGAAGTGAGCATTGGACTTTGCCTCAGACTCTAATACAAGACTCACCACAGTAAAACCCAGTGCCAGGACCTCATGGCCCCAGACTCTAGTCCAGTATCCATGAGCTGAACTTCTAGGCCTGCCCCACTACCAGGCCAACCCTAGCAGCCCTCAGCTTCAGACCAGCCCCAGCACTCAGCCAGCCCCTGTGATTTCAGAGTTTATATCTATTCCAGCATCATGGGAGGCCCCCACAGCCCTAGATATCAGTCTGGCACCTGTGAATTTAGCCTCCGCATCAGTTCCTTTGTATACAGGCTCTAGGCTGACCCAGAGCCAGGCTAGCCCCTGCAGCCACAGGCTCCAGACCAGCCCACAGTCAGGTTGGAATACACGGCCTTGAGCTTCAGACCCACCCCAGCACCATGTAAGCACCCCTGACCTCAGACATCCATCCAACGCCTGCAGACAGAGGCTCTAGGTTTGCCTAGAGCCAGGCCAGTCCCTGCAAGACCACTCTTCAGGCCATCTCCTGTGTCCCCATGCTTCAGCCGACCCAAGGTGTGAGCTCATTACAATAAATTGCAGTGCTAGGCCAGCCTCTTCAAAAACCAAGCTCCAAAACCACCCCTGTGGACTCAGGTTCCAGTTTGGCCCCAGCATCCCAAGGATCCAGGTTAGCCCTTGCAGATCTAACCTCCAGACCACCACATCCATACCAAGTCTCTAGAGTAGTCCCCATAGGTCCATGTTCTCATCCCTGTGGGCTGAGGTTCTAGGCCAGCACCCACACATAGCCTCCAGGCCAGATCTCATGTAACAAGGTCCCAGGCCAGTCTCCACAGCTTCAGGATCCAGGTGGAGTTCCTAGTCCTCATGGTGCTGGGAACTGGATCACCACCAATGATGCCAGGATCCAGACAAGCCCCCACAAACCCATGCCCCATGACTTCCCAAGCACCAGGCAGCCCCCAGGCCCTCGGCTAGTCCTAGTAGTCCCAGGCTCCAGTGAATCCAGGATCCAGGCCCATTGCAGTAGACCTTTGTGCCAAGCCAGCCTCCACAGATTGACTCCAGTCCACCCCTGCAAAAGTAGGCTCCAGACCACCCCATAGACCCAGGGCCCAGGCCTACTGCTATGGACTCAAGCTCAAGGCTTGCCCCAGCAAAAGACCAGCCCCTGTAGACTCAGGCTTCAGGCCAGCTCCCTCAGACTCAGGCAGAAGACTCAACCACATGCTGATCCAGGCTACAGACAAGCCCCCTATGGATCCAGAACCAAGGCCTATTCCTGTAAACTCCAACTTCAGAACCATCTCGCTGAACCCAGGTTTCAGGCACTCCCTCATGGACCCAGGCTCCAAGATCACCCACCATGGACTCAATCAACAGGACCAACCTAGAGAATTCAGGCTCCATGTCCAATCCTGTGGACCCAGGCACAATAACTGCCCACCTGCTGACTCAGGTATCAGCCCAGACCGTCCAAGTACTTCAACAGTCAGTCCACCCACAGACCCCACCAAACAGCCTTCCCAGAATCTCTGGATGTGCTGATTGGTGAATGACTTTCCCAGATGATGTCCATCTGCAAAGACTGAAAAAGTTCCAACTTTTTTAAATGTGCAGATACCAGTGCAGGACCACAAGGATCAGAAAAAGTCAGAGAAACTATATTACCAAATGAACAAAATAAAGTGCCAATAACCAACCCTAATGAAATGGAGATGTATAAACTGCCTGACAACATGATCAAAATAATGGTTTTAAGGAAGCTCAGTGAACTTCAAGAAAATACAGAGGAACAATTCAACAAAACAGGAAAACAATAAATGATCAAAATGACAAATTCAACAGAGATTGAAATTATTTTAAAAATCAAACAAATTCTCAAGCCAGAAATAAAAAGAACAAAATGAAAAATGTGATAGAGTGTCAATAGTAGAACTGTTCAAGCAAAAGAAAAAATCTGTGAAACTGAACACAGGTTATTTGAAGATACATAACCAGAGGAGAAAAAAAGGATAAAAACAAATTAGGAAAGCTTATGAGACTTATAATACAACATCAAGAGCAAATGTTCAGATTATAGGACTAAAATAAAAAGCAGAGACAGAGAATGGGTCAGAAAATGTGTTTAAAGAAGTAATAGTAGAAAACTCTCCAAATCTGTAGAAAGATGTAAATATCCAGGTACAGGAAGGTCAAAAGTTTCCAATTATATTCAAACCAAACAAGAAAAAAACAGAATCAAAAGAATCGAACTATCAAATATCAAATTCAAAGAAAAGATTCTAGAAACAGCACAAGAAAAGAAACATACCACGTATGAGGAAATTCCAATAAAGCTAACAATTTTTTTTTTTAATAGTACAAAGCTGGAGCTCTTTATTCTGGCAGTACAGTAAGGAACAGCAAAGTGGGAGGGCTACACCATCACCATGACAACAGAAAGCCTAATAAACGTAAAGTCCCTTGACTTCTGTTGGGCAGACTCTTCCTATCTCAGGAGAAACATGTTTTAACTGGCTGAGAACAAGGCCAGGCGGCCCGGTCACAGTGTGGAAGGTTGGCCGGAGGCGTGGCCTCTGGTCAGTCCTGGAAGTGCTTGGTGAGGACTTCCAGCAGCTCCTGCTTCTTCAGCCAGTACTTTAGTCAGGCCTCTTTCATTATAGGCCCAGTGAAGTTTCCCAATGTGCCCTTGCTGATGTGGGTCTTCAGCTCCTCTTCTGAATACTCCGCTTGGGCCTTTTGCTTCTGGAAACTTCATTATTGCGTTTTCTCTTGGTAATTTTCCCTTCAGGATTATAATCTGCTGAGTAGACAAGTTCCTTAAACTCATTCACCATGGAGCCCAGTATTTTATTCATTTCTTCAACCTTGGGTAATATAAGGTCCACTGCTTGTTCAGGCTCCATCAAATACAAAGTAAAGGACTCCAGGTTCCTGAAGTGCTGCTGCAGCACGGGGTTCTCAAAGCTGTCACTTCTGTATGTGAGGCAGAGCTTCTCAACGATAGCCTTCATCTTGTCCACCTGCTCTGGAGTTGCCATGACTTTTTCAGTAAAGGGCACCTTCCTTTAATTATCAGCAAAGGGTAAAAAGACTAGCTGGAAACCTGGAGTAGTCACCTGAATTTTCTGGTCATCCAACTCCTCTTCCTGTGACACCAAAGCCACAAAATAAGGGGGGATGTTCCTGCAGGGTGTGTATCTGCACAATGCTATGACCACCTTCTCCAGACACTCGATGAGCAGAGCACTGAACAGGGTTGAACTCCCATTCACCAGTGACTCCTCAGGGTACGTGAACAAGGAGGGCCTCGGGTAATGGTGCTTCTTCAGCATTACCAAGGGCTTGAAAACCATGGGCATCAAAGCTGGTTCATCAAACCATTTTAGCTCTTCTGTTTCCTCTTTCTCCAGTATAATCTGATGACTCCCATAGATCTGAGACCTCTTGGTATCACTAGGCAGAAGCAAACTGCCGGTATTTATATTAAATGTCTGGTACTTGGTTTTCACTGGTTCATTTGTTTTCCGATAGAGTTTTATTGGAGGAGGCTTGAGAGCCTTCTGGACCAGATTATAAATGTCCACAGAGATCACTATATCTTTGTTGAGCTTCAGCTTTAACCTGCTGAGTGCTCATTTCCTGGCCTCCTTGGCACGAACCTTCTGCAACAAGTCTTGTAGCTTGCTGGATTCCTCAAAGTGAACTGGATTCCTCAAAGGATGAGGTCCTCATTCTTTGCTATGCTGATGATATCTCTGTAGAACAAGCCCCCATGTTTCTTCAGGTGCATCAAGTCAAAAAAGATGCCTATATCTCGGAGATCATCCGCTTTGGTACTGGCCTGGCAGGCCTTAACACTGTCATTGCCATGGGGGTTGTCCTCGTTGGTGAACAGCATGATTTTCTTATGACTCATCTTGAACTGGACATCACTAAAGAGTTTGGCACAAACCCGCAGAACTTCACTGAATGAGTAGTCAGATCCATGGCCCATCAGGCCTTGGAAACATTTTTGTCCCTGCTGCCCCTTAAACTGGTCAAGCTTTAGAATTTGTTTTGCACCTGGATTATCCAGCTCCTGTAAGATGTAAATATTTTAAAATTCACTGAAATTTTGTCTTTTCGATATCATAGAGATCTTGATCACTGCTTATGATCTTACTCATGTACACACTTTGGATACACTAGATGCTCATGTCAAAAGGAGTCAACTCATCTTCACTCTGAGATGCAAACATAGCCCTGGAGGTATCAACCAAAAAAAAAAATTAAACTATCTCTTCCTGAATATTTCTAGTCTCCACTTGCTTCAAGGTCCTCTTCTGCTGCTGCTTCTTCATCACCCTCAGTTTTGTAATGAGACTCCCACCCTGATGTGTTGGCTACTGCTCACTTTGGCACAGGGAGGTAACCCACAATGGATTTCATAGCAGAAACCTTGCAGAACAAGAGAGCGAGAGATGATGTATTCAAAATGATGAAGAAAAAAAAACCCTGCCGACAAAAATACTTTCTCTGGAAAAGCTGTTCTTCAGAAATAAAGGAGAAATAAACAGTTTCCCAAACAAAAGCTGAAGGATATCATCACCACCAGACCTGTTTTTCAACAAATGCTAAAGAGAATTCTTCAAGTTTAATTTTAAGAGAATGCTAAATAGTAACACTAAAACATGTGAAAGTGTAAAACTC
>NW_016813665.1:69337-81101 GCF_001698545.2 Rhinopithecus bieti
ACCAAAAAAAAAAAATTAAACTATCTCTTCCTGAATATTTCTAGTCTCCACTTGCTTCAAGGTCCTCTTCTGCTGCTGCTTCTTCATCACCCTCAGTTTTGTAATGAGACTCCCACCCTGATGTGTTGGCTACTGCTCACTTTGGCACAGGGAGGTAACCCACAATGGATTTCATAGCAGAAACCTTGCAGAACAAGAGAGCGAGAGATGATGTATTCAAAATGATGAAGAAAAAAAAACCCTGCCGACAAAAATACTTTCTCTGGAAAAGCTGTTCTTCAGAAATAAAGGAGAAATAAACAGTTTCCCAAACAAAAGCTGAAGGATATCATCACCACCAGACCTGTTTTCAACAAATGCTAAAGAGAATTCTTCAAGTTTAATTTTAAGAGAATGCTAAATAGTAACACTAAAACATGTGAAAGTGTAAAACTCACTAGTAAAAAGTCAGTACAAGGTCAAATTCAGAAGACTCTAATACTGTAAAGGTGGTGTATAAATTATTTATAAATTTAGTATGAAGATTACAATAAAATTTATAAATAAAGGACAAGAAATCAAAGCATACCACTAGAGAAAATCACCTAATCACAAAGAAAGAGAGCAAGAGAGGAAGAAAGGAACAAAGGATTTACAAAACAACCAGAAAACAATTAACAAGAGAGGTGGCTAAGATGGCCGACTAAAAGCAGCTAGTGTGTGTGGTTCTCACAGAGAAGAGTGGAAGGGGCAAGTAAATACAGCAACTTCAACAGAATCATCCAGGTACATACATGGGGACTAATCAAATAAACAGCTTGACCCATGGAGAATAGAGAAAAGCACCGCAGGATGATGGCCCACCTGGGAGTGACAGGGACCCAAAGGAACCTCCCCACCCAGGGAAGTGGTGAATGAATGTGTGTCCCCAAGAATGCATGCTTCTCCCACAGATCTTTGCAACCCTCAGATCAAGAGATCTCTTTGTGAACCCACTCCACCGGGGCCTTTAGTCTGCCACCCAGAGCTATGTGGAGTTTTGGCAGAGCAGCCGCTCAGGCATGCACAGAGATCTGGAAGTTTTAGATGCTCTTGCATCCCAGGCTTCCCAGCAAAAGTAACTGCAACTCTGGAAAAGGGCAAAGTGGGAGGTTAGACCCCCATACATATCCCTAGGAAAGAGGCTGAATCCAGAAGGTCAAGCAGCAATGGTCTATGGGTACCACTTCCATAGCACCTCACCGAATAAGACCCACCCGTCTGGAATTCCAGTCAGCTACAGATAGCAGTATTGTGCCTCCATGGGATGGAGCTCCCAGGGTGAGTGGTGGGCTGGGGTCTTTGCTGTTTGGATGACTTAGCTGTTATGGCCTTCAGACTTTGGTGACTCCAAGCTGACCAGGGATGGAAAGAATCCTCCAGCACAGCACAGCTGCTCTACTGAAATGTGGCCAGACTGCTTCTTTAAGTGCATCCCTGATTCCATTCCTCATCACCGGGTGGAGACTCCCAACCGGGGCCACCTCCGCTAGTTTTCTCCAGTCCACAGAGATTTGAAAACTCTCTGGGACAGAGTACTCAGAGGAGAGTCAGTGAGCTCCCTGTGAGCTGTTTGGTGACTTAGTTGTTCCAGTTTTCAGGCTTTGGAGAGCCCAAGCCAAATGAGGGTGGAAGCATTACCCAGAACAGCATAGCTGCCCTACAGAAATATGGCCAGACTGCTTTTAAAGCAGGTCTCTGATCCCATTTCTCCTCACTGAGTGGACTCTCCCAACAGCGGTCTTCAGCAACCCCCACTAGTGGTCTCTGGCTGACAGAGGTTTTAGACCTCCTTGGGTTGGAGCTACCAGGGAGAGGTTCAGGCCACCATCGTTGCTGTTTTGGTGACTTAGCTGTTCCAGCCTTTGGGCTTTGGAGTGTCTCGGGAGCTGAAGTGAATCCCAAGCACAGCACAACTGCTCTACAAAAATGTGGCCAGACTAATTTTTAAGCAGTTCCCAAACTCTGTTCCTCCTGATTGGGTGAGACCTCCCAACTGTGGTCCTCTGCCACCTCTTACAGGTGTGTTCAGGCCAGCAACACCCGTGCCTTCCTGGGACAGAGCACCCACAGGGAAGAGCAGGCTGCCATTTTGCCATTTTGTAGTCTTCACTGGTGATACCAGGTACTGGAAAATCCCAGGAGACTAGGGAATGGAGCAGACCCCCAGTATACCACCGAAGCCCTACTGAAAAGTGGCCAGACTCTTACATGGGGGCCCTCTCATACCTCCTCACTGGGCAGGTCTTCCAGGCCTGGGCCTCTAGCCACACCCCTACTAGAGATATGAAGCTAATAGCAACTTGGCAACTCCCTGGACAGCCTCCAGGGGCAACTGACAGCCTCTTTGCCACTGTCTCTGCAATGAAACTGTCCTTACTACCCTCAGACTAACGAAGAAGCAAAGACCCTAAGTGTCTTATCCACATCTCCAACAAGTTGCAATTGCCCCAAGGAGAGGAGGTTAGTCCATCTCCCATGAGTCTCAAACATCCCCCACTGCTCATCACCAGGCAGAAAACCACTGGCTTTGGGCCCACAGCACAGACTCTCCATCCTGGGCTGATTGCTCTGAGCAATTGCTGACCCACATCTCTCTCAGGTGGAGTCCCCAGGAGAGGAGCAAAGTGGTAGAGGCAGCAAGCCAGCTGATGCAGAACCAAGAGGGAGCATCTGTAGTGGAGCATGGCTATCCCTCTAGGTTCAACTTGCTTCCATAACAGACTTTAGTTCTAAGGGAACTGTTGGACATCATGTCCACATGGTGGTCACGCACATCAGATGGAGCTGGTCCAACCTGAGCACTCCTTGGTCTGCTAGCCTCTTCCAAGGCTCCAGCCTGGCCATATCTGCTTACAGGGCAGTCTTGTGTGCCTGGGGGTCCACCTCATAGCTTCTGTACCAGTGGTTCACGCCTGACTGGTGGAGAGCTCCAGTGAGGCAGCCCCTATGGCCATGCACCAGACTGCATACTACCTCTCCATACTGCAGCTTCCCCGAGCCCACAGCAACTCCCCACATCACTTTGCTGGCACATGCCTGCATGAACAAGATTTATTTTATTTGCCCCACCAGCACGCAGGAGTGCAGTATGCCCCCCTAACCCCCAACAACCAACATTGCAGATGGAGCCTTGTTAGACACAGAGCCAGCAAAACCTACACCTGACAGCATCCTGTCCTTGCACTAATGCTGTGCAGAGAACAGGTAATCCTACCACACCCTGAATCATCCCTCCTGTTTGCAGGGCACAGAGAAGGCACCAAGACCTACGCTGGACAGCACCCTACTTCAAGCCAACACCACCTCCATTGCAACAGTGCACACAGTCTCCAGCAGGAGACCCCCTCCTGCCCCATTTTCTGCTAACTGCCTTGATTCTGCCACTGTGATTAACGTCCGCAGGGAGGCACCCCTGCATCTGCTGGCACTCTACTGCTGCTGCCACATCTCAGTCCCCCCAGCGCAGTAGACACCAAAACTTGAGGAGCCAGAGAAAAGAGTCAGGGCCCAATACAAGTCCCCCAGAGTTAGAGCACAAAGTCCAGGAGTTGGGAGCTGAACGTTGGCCCCCTAAAATCTTCCAGAAATGAAGTAAGTTGGCTGAATCCACCTTATACCACAATCAAACTCTCAAGGTCATCAAATAGAATAAAAGGAAAAAAAATTTCCAAAGTTCAGCAATCACAAAGATTGAGGGTAGATAAGCCCACAAAGATGAGAAAGAGTCAGCACAAGAATACTGAAAACTCAAAAAGCCAGAGTGCCTTCTTTCCTCCAAATGACCACATCATCTCTCCAGGAAGGGTTCGCAACTGAGCTTATGCTGAGATGGCTGAAAGGATAAAAGTAGAAGTCAGAATACGAATTGGAACAAAGTTCACTGAGTTATTGGAGTACATTGTAACCCAATGCAAGGAAATCAAAAATCATGAGAAAACATTGCAGAAGCTGATGGACAAAAGAGCCAATATAGAGAAGGACACAACTGACCTGATAGAGCTAAACAACATGCTACAATAATTTCATAATGCAATCACAAGTATTAATAGCAGAATAGACAAAGTGGAGGAAAGAATCTCTGAGCTTGCATATTGCCCTTCTGAAACAAGACAGCCAGACGAGAATAGAGAAAAAAAAGAATGGAAAGGAATGAACAAAACCACAGAGAAATATGAAATTATTTAAAGAGACTGAATCTATGACTGATTGGTATACCTGAAAGAGATGGAGAGAATGGAACCAATCTGGAAAACATATTTCAGGATATCACCCATACGAAATTCCCCAACCTAGCTAGTGAGGTCAACATTCAAATTCAGAAAATGCAGAGAACCCCAGTAATATATTCCACTAGAAGATCATTCCCAAGACACAAAATCATCAGATTTGCCAACGTCAAAATGAAAGAAAAAATTTTAAAGGCAGCTAGAGAGAAAGGTCTGGTCACCTAAAAATGGAAGCCCATCCGACTAACAATAGATCTCTCAGCTAAAACCTTACAAACCAGAAGTGATTGGTGTCAATATTCAACATTCTTAAGGAAAAGAAATTTCAACACAGAATTTTATATTTGGTCAAACTAAGTGTCATAAGCAAAGGAGAAGTAAAACACTTTTCAGACAAGCAAATTCTGAGAGAATTTATTCCCACCAGATCTGCCTTACAAGAGCTCCTGAAGGAAGTACCAAATACGGTAAGGACCATTACCAGCCACTACAAAAACACATGTAAGTACACAGACCAGTGACATTATAAAGCTACGACATAAACAAGTCTGCAAAATAACCAGCTACCATCATGATGATAAGATCAAATCCACGCATATCAATACTAACTTTAAACGTAAATGGGCTAAATGCCCCAATTAAAAGACACAGTGTGGTGAGCTCAATAAAGAACCACAACCCAACCTGCTGTCTTCAAAAGATTCATCTCACATGCAATGACTCAAATAGGCTCAAAATAAAGGAACAGAGAAAAATCTACCAAGCAAATAAAAAACAGAAAAAAGAAGGGGTTGCAATCCTAGTTTCTTACAAAACACTTTAAACCAACAAAGATTAAAAAAGAGAAAAAAAGGTATTACATAATTTTAAGGGGTTCAATTCAACAAGAAGATCTAACTATTCTAAATATATATGCACCCAACACAGGAGCACTCAGATTCATAAAGCAAGTTCTTAGAGACCTTTAAAGAGACAGACTCCAATGTTATAGGGGTGAGAAATTTTAACTCTTCACTGACAATATTAGACAGATCATGGAGACAGAAAATTAACAAAGATATTCAGGACCTGAACTCAGCACTGGATCAAATGGACCTGACAGATATCTAAAGAACTCTCCACCCAAAAACAACAGAACATACATTCGTCTCATCACCAAATGGAACATACTCTAAAATTGATGAAACTATCAGAAGTAAAACACTCTTCAGCAAATGCATAAGTACTGAAGTCATAACAAACAGTCCCATGGACCACAGCACAATCAAATTAGAAATCAAGACTAAGCATTTTTTCATATGTTTGTTGGCCATTTGTATTTCTTCTTTTGAGAATTGTCTATTCATATCCTTAGCCCAATTTTGATGAATTGTTGTTATTCTTGCTGCTTTTAGTTCATTGTAGATTCTGGATATTAGTCCTTTGTCAGATGTACAGATTGTGAAGATTTTCTCCCACTCTGTGGGTTGCCTGTTTACTCTGCTGCTGATTGTTCCTTTTGCCATGCAAACACTCTTTAGTCCAATTAAGTCCCAGCTATTTATCTTTGTTTTTATTGCATTTGTTTTTGGGTCCTTGGTCATGAAATCCTTGCCTAAGCCAATACCTAGAAGGGTTTTTCCATTGTTATCTTCAAGCATTTTTATAGTTTCAGGTCTTAGATGTAAGTCTTTAATCCATCTTGAGTTGATTTTTGTGTAAGGTGAGAGATGAGGATCCAGTTTCATTCTCCCACATATGGTTAGTCAATTATCCCAGCACCATCTGTTGAAAAGGGGATTGCTTCCCCACTTTATTTTTTGTTTGCTTTGTCAAAGATCAGTTGGCTGTAGGTATTTGGGTTTATTTCTGTTTTCTCTATACTGTTCCATTGGTCTATGTGCCTATTTTTATACCAGTACCATGCTGCTTTGGTGACTACGGCCTTATAGCTTACTTTGAAATCAGGCAGTGTGATGTCTCCAGATTTGTTCTTTTTGCTTAGCCTTGCTTTGGCTGTGTGGGCTCTTTTTTGGTTCCATATGAATTTTAGAATTTTTTTTTTCTAATTCTGTGAATAATGATGGTGGTATTTTGATGGGGATTGTGTTGCATTTGTAGATTGCCAACAAGTATATGAAAAAATGCTCAGCACCACTAATGATCAGGGGAATGCAAATCAAAACCACAATGTGATATCACTTACTCCTGCAAGAATGGCCACAATCAAAAAAATTTTAAAAGTAGATGTTGGTGTGCATGTGGTGATCAGGGAACACTTCTACACTACTGGTAGGAATGTAAACGAGTACAAACGACTATGAAAACAGTGTGGAGATTCCTTAAACAACTGAAATTAGAACTACTATTTGATCCAGGAATCCCACTACTGGGTATCTACCCAGAGGAAAAGAAGTCATTATACAAAAAAGATACTTGCACACACATGTTTATAGCAGCACAATTCACAATTCCTAAGTAGTGGAACCAACCCAAATGCCCATCAATCAATGAGTGGATAAAGAAACTGTATGTGTGTGTATATACATATATATATATGTATATATATATTCCATCATATATATATATATGATGGAATACTACTCAGCCATAAAAGGAATGAATTAACGGCATTTGCAGTGACCTGGATGAGACTGGAGACTATTATTATAAGTGAAGTAACCCACGAATTGAGAACCAAACATTGTATGTTCTCACTGATATGTGAGAGCTAAGCTATGAGAATGCAGATGCATAAGAATGATAAAATGGACTTTGGGGACTTGGGGGGAAGGGTGGAGGGGAGAGGAATAAAATACTACAAATAGGGTGCACTGTATACTGTTTGGGTGATGGGTGCACCAAAATCTCACAAATCACGACTAAAGAACTTACTCATGTAACCAAACACCACATGTACCCTAATAAGCTATGGGAAAAAAAAATAATAGTAATGAACAATAAATTTTAAAAAAGAAGTAAAGACTAAGAAATTCACTCAAAATGATACTATTACATGGAAATTGAATAATCTGTTCATGAACGACTTCTGGGTAAATGATGAATTTAAGGCAGAAATCAAGAAATTATTTGAAACTATTGAGAACAGATAAAACAAGAGGATTCAGCTAAAGCAATATTAAGAGGGAAATTTACAGCACTAAATGGTCACATCAAAAGAAAGAAAGATTTCAAGTTAACAAGCTCACGTCACAACTAAAAGAACTAGAGAACCAAGGGCAAACAAATTCCAAAGCTACCAGAAGATAAGAAATAACCAAAATTGGAGCTGAACTGAAGGAGATAGAGACATGAAAGATCATTCAAAAGATAAATGAACTCAAGAGTGGGTTTGTTTTTTTTTTTTTTTTTTTTGGAAAAAACTAATAAAATAAACAGCTAACTAGACTAATAAAGAAGAAAAGAGAGAGAGGGTTCAAATAAACATAATCAGAAACAAAAAGGGGGATATTACCACTGACTCCACAGAAATATAAACAACCATCAGGGAATGTTATGAATACCTCTATGCACAAAAACTAGAAAATCTACAAGAAATGAAGAAATTGCTGGACACATACACACTCCCAAGGCAGAACCAGGAATAAATTAAATCCCGGAACAGATCAATAATGAGCTCTGAAATTTAGGCAGTCATAAATAGCCTACCAAACAAAAAAAGCACACGACCACACAGATTAACAGCTTAATTCTAACAGATGTACAAAGAATAGCTTGTACCATTCCTACTGAAACTATTCTAAAAAATTGAAAAGGATGAAATCTTCCTTAACTCATTCTATGAGGCCAGCATCATCCTGATACCAAAACCTGACAGAGATAGAACAAAAAAGAAAACTTCAGGACAATATCCTTGACGAACATTGATGCAAAAATCCTCAACAAAATACTGGCAAACTGAATCCAGCAGTATATCAAAGTTTTTGCAGGCCGGGTGCAGTGGCTCACACCTGTAATCCCAGCACTTTGAGAGTCCGAGGCGGGCAGATCACCTGAGGTCAGGAGTTCGAGACCAGCCTGCCCAACATGGCAAAACCCCATCTCTACTAAAAATACAAAAAAATTAGCCAGGTATGGTGGCAGGTACCTGTAATTCTAGCTACTCCGGAGGCTGAGGCAGGAGAATCCCTTGAATTCAGGAGGTGAAGGTTGCAGTGAGTCAAGATTGCACCACTGCACTCCAGCCTGGGCAACGAGATTGAAACTCCATCCATCTGGGAAAAAAAAACAAAAAAAAGTTTATGGCAACAAGATCAAGTAGGCTTTATCCTGGGATGCAAGGTTGGTCAAGAATATGCAAATCAACGAAATTGGGATCTACTTAACAGAACTAATATAAAACCACTTTTCTCAATAGGTGCAGAAAAGGCTTTTGATAAAATTCAACACTCCTTTGTGTTAAAAACTATCAATAAACTAGGCATTGAATGAACACACCTCAAAATAATAAGAGACATATGTGACAAATCCACAGCCAATATCATACTGAATAGGCAAAAGCTGGAAGCATTCCCCTTGCAAACCTGCACAAGAAAATGATGCTCTCTCTCACCACTCCTATTCAACATAGTATTGAAAGTTATTGCCAGGGCAACCAAGTAAGAGAAAGAAACAAAAGGCATCCAAATACCAAGAAAGGAAGTCAAACTATCCCTGTCTGCAGATGACATAATTCTATATATAGAAAACCTCATAGTCTCAGCCCAAAAGCTTCTTAAGCTTATAAACAACCTCAGCAAAGTCTCAGGATACAAAATCAATGTGCAAATATCTCTAGTATTCCTATACACTCACAACAGTTAACCCAAGAGCCAAATCAGGAATGTACTCCAACTCACAACTGCCATAAAAATAATAAAATACCTAGGAATACAACTTACAAGGGGCATGAAGTACCTCTTCAAGGAGAACTACAAACTACTGCTCAAGGAAATAAGATAGGACACAAACAAATGGAAATACATTCCACGCTCATGGATAGCAAGAATCAGTATCATGAAAATGGCAATAATGCCCAAAGCAGTTTACAGATTTGATGCTATTCCTATCAAACTACCATTGACATTCTTCCCAGAAATAGAGAAAACTATTTTAAAATTCACATGGAACCAAAAAAGGGCTCAAATAGCCAAGGCAGTCCTAAGCAAACAGAACAATGCTGGAGACATCACACTACCAGACTTCAAACCATACTACAAGGCTACAGTAAATGAAACAACATGGTACAGGTACAAAAACAGACACTTAGAGCAATGGAATAGAATAGAGAACCCAGAAATAAGACCACACACCTACAGCTATCTGATCTTTGACAAACCTGACAAAAACAAGCAATGGGGAAACAATTCCCTATTCAATAAATAGTGCTGGAATAGCTCCTACTGTCATATGCAGATGATTAAAACTGGACCCTCTCCTTACACCATAAATAAAAATTAACTCAAGATAGAGTAAAGACTTAAACGTAAAACCCCAAACTATAAAAACCCTGGAAGACAACCCAGGCAGTACCATTAAGGACATCGGCATGGGCAAAGATTTCATGATAAAGACACCAAAAGCAATTGCAACAAAAGCAAGAATTGACAAATGGGATCTCATTAAACTAAAGAGTTTGTGCACAGCAAAATAAACTATCAACAGAGCAAACAAACAACCTACAGGATGGGAAAAAAAATTTGCAAACTATGCATCTGACAATGGTCTGATATCCAGAATCTATAGCAAGCTTAAACAAATTTACAAGAAAAAAGGAATTCCATTGAAAAGTGGGCAAATTATGTGAAGAGACACATTTCAAAAGAAGACATACATTCAGCCAACAATCATATGAAGAAAAGCTCAACATCATTCATCATTACAGAAATGCAAAACAAAACTACAATGAGATATCATCTCACACCACTCAGAATAGCTATTATTAAAAAGTCAAAAGATAACAGATACTGGCAAGGTTGTGGAGCAAAAAGAATGCTTATACCCTGTTGGTGGAAGTGTAAATTATTTCAAGCATTGTGGAAGACAGTGTGGTGATTCCTCAAACACCTAAAGACAGAAATACCATTAGACCCAGCAATCCCATTACTGGGTATATACCTAAAGGAATATAAATTATTCTGTTATAAAGACACATGCCTGCATATGTTCATTACAACACCATTCACAATAGTAAAAACATGGAATCAACATAAATGTCCATCAGTGATAGACCTTTTAAAGAAACTGTGGTACATATACCACACCTTGGAATACTATGCAGCAATAAAAATAATGAGATCATGTTCTTTGCAAGGACATGGATGGAGCCGGAGGTCATTATCCATAGCAAACTAACACAGGTACAGAAAACCAAATACTGCATGTTCTCACTTATAAGTGGAAGCTAAATTGTGAGAACACATCGACACATAGAGGGGACAACACCCACAAGGGCCTATTGGAGGGTGGAGGGTGAGAGGAAGGGGAAGATCAGGAAAAATAACTAATGGGTACTATGCTTAATACCTTTGTGATGAAGTAATCTGTACAACAAACCCCCATGACGCAAGTTTACCTATGTAACAAACCTGCCCATGCAACCCTCAACTTAAAATAAAAGTTAAAAAATGCATTATAACCAAAAGAATACCCTAAACTCTGTATTACTTATTTTTTATTTTATAATAAGGCAAAATTGCTATAATATTTGACACCTTACCTACCCCAGAATATCCTGGTATTTAGTAAAAAGTAAAAATTAATAAATAAATAAATTCCATTTCTGGTTCAAAAAAAACCAAGCACGTTTATGCATTAACAAGGCTGGCTTTCTTGATAACCTAAGCAATTTCTCAAGGTAGACAAATGAGAGATAAAACATTTATGAAGAGTAGTAATAACCAGCGTTTTCTATTTTATGCAGACGTACAAGAGTGTGTGTTCTGGCTTAATTACTTAAGGGCTCTGTGTCCTTAGGCAAGTTACTTTATTTCTCTGAACCCCAGTTTTCTAAAAAATAGTGTATATTATAATTCTCTGGTGTGTTGTAAAGATAAAATGAGATAAAGATGTAAAGCAACAGGTGACTGGCACATAAAACTACTAGTTTCATTTCTACTTCCCCTTATTCTTTTACCTTTACCTAATATTTCCTCTAAGACATGTATTATAAGACACATACACATAACAAAACACATTACTATCCTTCTTATTTGAAGATGGTTGAGCTGTCAGAAGCTTGAATTTTCAAATCAAACAGATCTACTGTCTAACTCTAGCTTCTCCACTTAGTAACTCTGAGTCAGTTCTTTAACTTTTTGAACCTGCAGTTTCCTCATCTATAAATAGATAACAGAACCTACCTCTTAAAGTTGTTGTTAAATGGGACAAGCAAGTAAAAGACATTGACTGTTCTAATAGCTGGAAATATACAATAAATATTAGCTCTTTTGTACCTACTGCTGATATTCATAACATAATTATTATTACAATTCATTAGTATTATTCCAGATCAGTGTTTCCTAACTTCAGGCTGAGGA
>NW_016813665.1:87701-93669 GCF_001698545.2 Rhinopithecus bieti
GCCCGGCCTTTTTCTTCTTTTTTCTTTTGGTTTCTCTTCTCGCTTCATTTCATTCATTTGATCTTCAATCGCTGATACTCTTTCTTCCAGTTGATCGAGTCGGTTACTGAAGCTTGTGCATTTGTCACGTATTTCTCGTGTCATGGTTTTCATCTCTGTCATTTCGTTTATGATCTTCTCTGCATTAATTAGTCTAGCTGTCAATTCTTCCACTCTTTTTTCAAGATTTTTAGTTTCTGAAAGAGATTCTTTTACAGTCAGCAGGGTCACTGAACAATGACAGGTTATTTTTCCAGGATCAGATATCAAGTTGAAATATTATTAACCTGTAGTAATACTGAATATATGAAAGAACTTCAACATTAAGTTGATGAAAACAACAGACATACTAATCATATTTGAAGATACAGGTATCACCCATATTTTTCTCTATTAATATAGATTAATAGAATAGCAAAATCTATATTACAAGGGCTTACAGCTGAAGCAGTTCTCATGATGCAAATTACACAAGATATTCAAAGTGTTTTAAAATTTAATATATGCATAAATATCCCTAGAGTTGACAACGTTACAGATACAGAGCTGTCAGTTATTCTTTCATTTTCTGGAAAATTTCACTTTGAAAATCTGAAAATGAGCTATAAGAGGGCCTTTTTAAAGAATGTAGCTATAATTTTTATTTTTGCTTTTAATCTGTTGTTATTCGCAAATAGTTTTTCTTTTGCAACTAATAGTGCTTGTGGGATATATTCCAACAGGGGGAAGAAAGATCAAAAGACATTTGTGCTAAAAGAATTGCAAACTTGTTCTCGGTGTTCAATGCATCTTCTTCCTAAAACTACAAATTATCAGACAGTGGTAACAAATAACTGTGATTTTCAATCCAGTTCACCAATAGAGATCACATAACTTTTGTTTCTTTTTAACTAGTGCTTACTGTCATGCAGAGGTTGAAATATGTGCTCCTCTACAGAGCAAAGCAACATTTTCTCCTTCAGAGAAAAGTTATTTTAATATAATACATTTATGATGGCTTCAAAGTCATAACCTCTGGGATTCAACTATTGGCCATGTATTATGAGTTATTTCTTGCAGTACACCCAAGTACTCTCCTTCTAATTTCCATTTTTCTATCATCATAACATTTGCTGAACACCCATAGAATGCATAATGCCATATGAAGAACCAAGGGGTAAAAATGAAGGCAAATTAATTCTACTCTAACCTATGTACTTGATAACATATCTAAGAGAATACAATACCTTTAATAAGGACATTAAAATAGGACTTTAATGCAATCCCTTCCAGTTAGCCTATTCTCTTGCCCTAGACCGAATCTCTGCCCTCAAAGATCTCTCTTGCTCCCCACAAAACTGCATCTATTAAAGAAATACTTATTCTTAAAGAAATAATATACACACCTTTCCTTACGTGAGTGATCTCACTCACTTCCATATACAATGAGTGCCATGCATCGTGCCGAATAATTTGTATGGATTCTTTCATTTAAAAGTCACAACTCTATGAGACATTTACTACTTTTCATCATATTATATAGATAAGGAAACTGAATCACAAACAGCTTAATTTTCCCAGGGTCACACAGCTGGTAAATGGTCTAGAAATGGATTAAGTCAAGTTTGTTCAGAGCTTGCACTCTCAGTCATTATGTGGCATCACCTCCCTTCCTAGGAGAAAGCTGTAGTTCAAAGCACATCAGTCTGAGACACTCATTGGCTAAAGTGCTGCAGAGATCTTTGCTAACAGAATACTAGAGAGAGATTCTGAAAACTAAACCAATCACCAATCATGAGGCAAATTCTGAGACAAATGGAAAATTTGATAGCATAAGCACTAAGTTGAGGATCCTACCTCAACTCTTCAAGGGCTATATTCTTCCTTCAATTTACATAGTCATGTGGTTTTTCAGGATAAACATACGCAAGCAAAATATACCCCAAAGGCAACCCTGACATTCAGTCAATTTAAGAAAAAAAGAACAATTTAACATTTTTCTGGAACTTTTCTTCTTCAATACTTTCCACAAACCATTACCTTCGGCACCCATTTCAACATAATTAGATAAACAATTATGACAAAGCAAAAGGAATAAGAGTAAAATGGCTCATGCCTTTTATTCCAGTTCTTCAGAACATATAACAAGTATTTATTAATGCTCAGGTAATATGTATCAGAAATTGCAATGTACCAAGCATGAGAAATTGTAGTATGTCAAGTACTTTGTAAAATCTAAACTGAGTTGGAGATTTGATGCAATTGCACATCTGGTGTTTTTCTTTAGTGTATATTTTGGGGTGGGCAGGATTGGGCAAAAATGTCATCATTGGTTTGTTCTGGAAAGGGAATATTATGCTTAAGTGTTGGTTAGTATGTGTGTTTATATATACCTACAGACAAACCTATACATCTCTGTAAAGTTCTGGTCTCTATCTACAATATATCATGATAAAAATGTTTAGCTCCAAGTAAATGACTGCAATGCAAAAAAATAATTACAAACATTTACTGGCAGTAACTGAATTTGTGAAATCCTCTAATATTATTGGATATAGCCTACTATAATAATTATCCCAAACTTCTGTTACTCTTAGCAGCTTTTATGAGAACATTAAAGGAATGCAACAATGTTGTATTTGCAGCATCATTTCATGTTCCAAAGGCTAATCTAAATCTTGTTTTTTAAAGATTTGTAAATATTGCCCATCGCAAAGTGACTTAGAGACTATGAGCACTATGAAAGCAATTATGAAACAATACATTTAATTCATATTAATACGGAGTTTGACGGGCTGTTTGTGAAGACTGAATGAGATAATACATTGGAATAGGCTTGACACAGTGCCTACCACATGATAGAAACTCAAAANTAGGCTTGACACAGTGCCTACCACATGATAGAAACTCAAAAAATTATGTTTCCTTTCTTACTTCAAGCTATGAGATGGAGTCTAGGCTATTATCACCCTTCTGAAAGCTAATGTGGATGAAGGACACATTTCTGTTCCTTTTCTGGGATAGACAGCTCTTAATAAGTTATTTTATGTCACTCCTGGTATATGGTAGATAGGTCCTATAATCTCCTGGGTAGTCTTCATTTGAGGAAGGGGAGGGAGTAACTAGCTCTGGTTTTCAGCCATATTTATTCTTCATCTGAGAGACCAAAAGAAAGTATACATAGACCAGTGAATCTATGAAGGCCCGGATTTAAGGTGAATGTCAGGAGGGTAAGTGGATAACACAATGGACTTATGTATTTGTGGAACAAACCAAATCTCTTTCACGTGTGACAAGTCACTGCACAGTTAAGACTTTTGGGCCTTGTTCACCATAGGTAAACTGGTCATTGTTATAGGCTATAGTAAAACTTACTTTGGAGGCAAATTTTATGTCAATTTCTATTTTTGGTACTTTATGAATGTTCCACAGATTATTTACAGTGTTTTAACCTATTTCTTGAATATAGTATCTGGCTTGTATGTTTTTCTTGCTTTTGGGTCCCTGACTAGTATTGACTTCTAACCTCATCTCAAACTCTATTATTTTAGTTTTCTTATGTTCCAATACTGTCAACATCTCTTTGTTCTGGCTCTGGACTCTGTTATGCCTCTCCAATTCTGGTTTATATTCCTATTTCTGGGATACACTAATGCCTGAAGGCCAGTGTGACATGAACTTACCTTGATAAGATACAATACAGATTCCAACACAGTGGGATGAGAAAAGCTGAAGAATTGGGTCTGATCTATGAAGTTAGAGTCTACTTGATTAAAAGGAAAGATTGCAATTCTTGGTATAAAGGACTAAGATCCATTGCTTCCATATTTTCTTTGAGTTTCTTTATTGATAGATGTATCATGTCTATCTTACCCAGGCTGAAAAAAAATGAGCATAATATTACCTATCAGTAGTGGAGACACTTTAAAAAGTAGCAATTCATAATTTCATAAAGAGGAAAGTAGAACACTCTTGTTTTGCAGCCTATAAGATCTTTTCTAATCTTATAATGTAAGATAAGTAATGTCACTGAGCCATAAAATCTCAGTAGGATAGTTTCATATCCCATACACATGCTGTGCATCTTTTCTGCTTGCAGAGCTCCATTTCAAGCAAACTGGAGGTGCTGACTTAAAAATCCTGAGCCTGTGTGTTTAATCTACATTGTTGGAATAGCCACTCCAGTGGCTGGGGTATGCCCTTTTTGAGGAATTTCCTTTAACCTGAAGTAAAAAAGATTAATTGACACAAATTTAATTTTTTCTCCCAAGGGAGATTGTTTTCTTTTAATCATGTGTTTTGTATTTGTTTGTTTTGATGCCGAGTCACATTCTATCGCCCAGGCTGGAGTACAGTGGTGCAAACTCGGTTTACTGGAACCTCCATCTCCCAGGCTCAAGCAATTCTCCCAACCCAGACCCGAAAGTAGCTGGGACTAAAGGTGCATGCCACCATACCCAGCCATTTTTTGTACTTTTTGTAGAGACGGGGTTTCACTATGTTCACTTACTTTTTTTCTTCCTCCTTTTAGCAAGCATTAATTAACTGAGGGCCTATGATGTGCCAGGCACTGTGTTAGGTATTAAAAGTACAGAGAAGAGTTAAAAACAAATTTGAAGTCTTTGTGGATAGACACACTGGCCTAAGTACTTGAAAAACAAATACAACTAAGATGGAGGGGTGCATCAGGAAATGGATGCTGATCACTATAGCAAATATAAAGGGAATAAATATAAAGAAATTCCCAGTTTGTGCTTAGAATTGAGGTGAATCTTGCCTCTTGGAGAAAGCTCTATATCACAAATCCTGAAAGAATAGGAACGTTGTATGGGATATAAAATCCAGTTGAAATATACTCATGAGACAGCAAATTATGCACCAAGAGCATTTTGCAACTAAAATCATAAAATCCTAAAGTTGAATTTACCTTTAATGATTATATAACTCTACTAAGTGATGCATAGAATTGTCTTTTCTGATTCAGTCAAGGTTTATCCAGAGCCTTTTTATGGGAGGCTCTTTAGTTACAAATCTTGAGGATAAAAAACTCCCACATAAATGACTCAACCAAAGAATTCTTAAATATTGAGACTCGATTTGAACATAATTTAGTCATTCATTTCAACAAACAGTATTACGCTGGAGAAGATTATAGGGGGCATTTGGTAGGCACTTTGGGAGATTCAAGGAGCTTATAGTCTATTAGGAGAGAGAAGTCATATATTACTTAGATTGAACCACATAAATGCTCCTTATGTGAGCCAAAATGGTCGAATGTTAATGATTTCATAAAGCTCAACTTAATACTAAAAGGCAAATCACAAAGGAAAAAAACATAACTAATGTAAAAGAGATGCAAAAATAGTATCCTAATTGATCAGATAGAGGAGTAAATATTGTTACCTCGAAGCTTTTATAGAATATGGGTAAAAATTTTATACACAGAGACAAAAATGGGTAGAATAGCAGGAACAAATGTATAGAGTTAGTAAAGTACATAGAGTTTATAGTAAGCAACCTGCAGTTCAACTGGAATGAGGGGCATAGAGATGAAGGTAAGCCATGAGCTATAACATTAGAATGAGCAATGTAAGCAAAACCATAGATAGTCTTGTACACCAAACAATGAGTTTTTAATTCAGTTCAGTAGATAATTATGAGCCTTTGAGGGATTTGTTGTGGCAGGGTTGTACCAAATCAGAGCTGGATCTCAGAAGCTTGTCAGTGATGCACACGACATATTAATAGTGAATGGAATGAAAAACAAAGGGAAGTGTCAAATATCAGAGTAAACATGATTAAGAAGCTGGAAATTGTAGAAGATTCAGCCTTCTGATGAGGAACCAAGCATATGACAGCCGCTTATCCACAGACATTCTGACAAATGGGTAAGCATAGTTCGCCTCTGAAATTGCCAGCATTTTCTTTTCTTTTCTTTTCTTCTTTTTTT
>NW_016813665.1:93696-99513 GCF_001698545.2 Rhinopithecus bieti
CTCCACTCCCGGGTTCAAGCGATTCTCCTGCCTCAGCCTCCCGAGTAGCTGGGATTACAGGCATGCACCACCACACCGTCTATTTTTTTCTATTTTTAGTAGAGACGGGGTTTCTCCATGTTGGTCAGGCTAGTCTCAAACTCCCGACCTAAGGTGATCCGCCCACCTCGGCCTCCCAAAGTGCTGGGATTACAGGCTTAAGCCACCGCGCGTGGACTCTTTTCTGTCTTCTTTTCTCCTACCTTTGGGCACTTAACTTTTCTCCTGTCTTTGCAAATTTTTTCCACTAAAGTCAGTTCTCAAGTAAAAATTATTCTAATAATTCATTTTCAATGGCTATAAATGAGCACTACAGCTTATTTTGATACTTTTTCTGCTCCTCCTCCATCCCTGGCTCCTGGCTCAAAACAACAATCTAGTTGATGTGGTTATACAGCTGACAGTGGAAACTTCCTCAATAGTAGAAGAAATAGGGGATTGCACTATATGGCTCTTATTTATCCATCGATGTCATTAAAGTATTAACAGAAATGTCATCGGATCCATGAGGAGACTTATCAGGAAAAAGAATAATACACACACAGGATTAGAGAATTCTCTTAGTAGACACCCTAGACTTCACTTTGCTCAACTATCCATTCAAAAAATGATTTGATTCTAAAACATTCCTAACAGGTGGTCAGCCCATCTCAGCTTGAATATGCTTTGGGATGAAGAACACTTTACCATCATAGGCAGCCAATTACATCTCAATTATAATTACTATTACTGATCTTTCTTGTAAGTCTAAATTTGCCCTCTGACTCATTGGTCCAAAGACTATTCTCTAGGGTGACAGAAGAAGTTTACTCCCTCTTCCAAAGAATATCCCACTAAATATTTGGACAGAGGTATCATGCAGCCACTAAATCTTCTCTTCCTACAATAACGATGCAATGTAATTAACCCTAAATAGTATAATTTCAAGTTTTCTTATTCTGGTTGCTTTCATTTTCAACATCTCCTGGCTAACCAATCCAAGACTCTTAGTTTTATCTAAAAATCAAAGGGCAAAAGGTCAATTGCTCTCAAATCATTTATAAACATGTATTTTGGGGGTTTAATAAAAAGTCTTGCTCTACTTTTAATAAGAATATACTTTTATAGTTGCTTTATCCATAACAGCAAAACACTGGAAACAACCCAAATGTCCATCAGTAAGATAATTTAAAAAATGGCATATTCATACAAGGAATACTATTCACCAGTAAAAAGTAGCAAACTCTTCATATATGCAAAAATATCAGGGTAGTCTCAAAAGCATTATGTTAAGCAATAGGATTTGGACACAAAAGAGTATTTAATGTTTGTTTATATTCATATTAAGTTCAGGAACAAGCAAAACCATATATGGCGACAGAAATTAAAATACCAGTTGCTTAGGTGAAAATAATTAATTGGAAAGAACAAGAGGGAGCTTTCTCAGGTGATGAATATGTTTTATATTTTGAACAGAGTTAGTAATTACTTGGATGTACACCTTTTCAAAAGTGATGCATTTTATTACATGTAAGTTTTACCTCATTAAAGCAATGTTAAAATGCATTAACTTGTACACACATTTGTCTGTTTTAATATTTAAGTTATACTCAAAACACTTTAAAGAAAATTCGAGACTTCTTGTTTTAAAAATTTTCATAGTGACTTTTATTTTCCCATTTTTTAACAATTTCAATTTTTATTTTAGATTCAGGAGTACAGGTGCAGGTGTGTCACATGAGTACATTGTGTGATGATGAGATTTGGCCTATCAGTGATTCCATCACTGAGGTAATGAGTATAATACCCAATAGTTAGTTTTTCAATTGTTTTCCCCTTCCCTTCCTTCTCCTTCTAATAGTTCCTAGTATCTATTGTTGCTGTCTTTATGTTCATGAGTTCTTAATGTTTAACTGTCACTTATCAGTGAGCATATGAGTTTTTTGGTTTTCTGTTTCTGTGTTAATTTGCTTAGGATAATGGCCTCCAGCTCCACCCATGTTGCTGCAAAGGACATGATTTCATTGCTTTATATTGCTGTGTAGTATTCCATGGTGTATATGTGCCACATTTTCTTTATCTGATACACCATTGATTAGCACTTAGGTTAATTATATGTCTTTGCTATTGTGAATAGTGCTGCAATGAACATACAAGTGCAAGTGTCATTTCAGTGGAATGATTTGTTTTCTTTTGGATAAATAACCAGTAATGAGACTGCTGTGTCAAATTGTAGGTCTGTATTACATTCTTTGAGATATCTCCAAACTATTACACAGCTTTACACAGTATTTGAACTAATTTACATTCCCACAAACAATGTAAAAGCATTCCCTTTTCTCTGCAGCCTGGCCAGCATCTGTTGTTTTTTGACCTTTTAATAATAGCCATTCTGACTGGGGTGAGATGGTATCTTATTATGCTTTTGATTTACATTTCTCTGATGATTAATGATGTGGAGCACTTTATTTCACACATTTGATGGCCTCTTATCTGACTTCTTTTGAGAAGTGAAAGATCTCTACAAGAAGAACTACAAAGCTCTGCTGAAAGAAATAATATATGACCCAAACAAAAATGCAAAACATTCCATGCTTATGAATTGGAAGAATCAATGTTAAATTAAATTAAAAGGGCCCTACTGCCCAAAGCAATCTACAGTTTCAGCACTATTTCTACCAAACGACCAATGTCACTTTTAAAGAACTAGAAAAGCTATTCTAAAATTCATATGGAACCAGAAAAGTGCCCTAATAGTCAAAGACATCCTAAACAAAAAGAACAAAGCCAGAGGCATCACATTACCCAACTTCAAACTATACTATAAGGCTACAGTAACCAAAACAGCATGATATTGGTACAAAAATGAAAATGTAGACCAATGGAACAGGACAGAAAACTCAGAAATAAAACCTCATGCCTACAGCCATCTGATCTTTGACAAAGTTGACACAAATAAGCAATGAGGAAGGAACTCCCTGTAAATAAATGGTACTGAGATAACTGGCTAGCCATATGCAAAAGAAAGAAACTTCACCCCAACTTTTCACCATATACAAAAATTAACTCAAGATGGAATAAAGATTTAAATATAAGACCTCAAACTATAAGAATCCTAGAAAAAAAACCTAAGAAACATCCTTCTGAACATCAGTATTGGGAAATAATTTATAATAAGTCCTCAAAAGCAATTTCAATTAAAACAAAAATTGACAAGCAGGACTTAATTAAATTAAAGAGATTCTGCACAGTAAAGGAAACTATCAACAGCAAACAGAAAATCTAGAGAATTGGAGAAAATATTCACAAACTATGCATCTAATAAAGATCTAATATTCAGGGTCTATAAGGAACTTAAACAATTCAACAATCAGAAATAAAAAACCTTATTAAAAAGTGGGCCAAAGATATGCTCTATTTTTTATGTTTGGCCACTGAGAACTTTTAGATCCCCACTCCTCTGTCTTGCCTCCCCAACAACCTAGATAAGAAGACTCACTCAGCCTCTGCATGATAGGAGGAATTTTAGATAGCACAACCTCTATCTGAGCATTAGGAGTCTCCCATACCAGCTTCACTCCCTAATAACAATAGAAGTCAGAAGGCACCTTCAATTCACTACCTTTGCTTGCATTCTCACTGCACCTCTGAGTTAGCCCTTCCACTTCAGCTTGTTGTGACTACTAAATGTATTTTATTCAAATTCATAGTCGAGTGTGTTGTTTCATTTGCCTCAACATCTAAATATTCCTGGGTGGGTGTGTGATCATTCCCACTTCTGGGTAGACTAATGAAAACTGAAGAGCTCAGATTTTCATTTTTGGAAACTCCAGCATATCTTGCCATATTCTAATTTTAGTGAAGACAGCTTCCATTAGATGCAGACAATTCATGTACCCCCTTACGGCTCTAATATGTCTTGCTGCTAGTTTTGTCATCCTCATTATCTATGTACTATGCATTTTCTTCATCTGGCCTGGTGACTTGTAGTATCCAACCATTTTTATATTACATCTATCCTTTTCCTTTTGCCTTCATTCAGCTGATATCTATGAGTATCCTATACTCAGGTTCATAGATTTCAATATGTGTTCCAATCCAGCTTTTCCTTATTTATATTCCTTACATTCCTTTGAATTTTCTATCACTCTACCAAAAATAAGCCCCAATATACCTTTCACAGAGTCTGTAGATGCTCCTCAGAGACAAGATTCAGGAGGCATAGTCTGGAAAGAGAAACCGGCTCCTAAATAATGAATTTTTTTTTTCTCAAAATGTGAAAATTTGTTTTTCCTAACATTTAGTCATTCCTGCTTCTGTATTGCAATGCTATTTTGGTCTGGGTCTTGTGAATGGGTGTTCAGACTGTCATTTTAATTTAGCACCATCATTGCTACAGAGCAGCTGTCCAGAATTCATATTTCTAAAGGATTTTTTAAAACAACTATTTCTAAATAGATAGAAGTTCTGCATGCTACGATGACAACAAAAATCTGTGTGTGCATGTACAAGTTTTCTCCTTTGGATTTCTGTATTTTCAAATGTTTATAATACTTTTCAGGTTCAAAATAGTTTTATGCAACGGTTTGCTTTACATACACCTACACACAAATACATATCCATGCATATAAGATTCTTCTCACCATTATCTACCTACGGCATGGACCAGACATTAAAACATTGAAAACAACATCACGTAGGATGTAGGGCTGCCAGATGCAGTGGCACATGCCTGTAATGCCAGCACATTGGGACACCAAGGTCAGAGGATCACTTGAGCCTTATACATATGGAGGCCAAGACAAGCCTGGGCAACACCATCTCTACAAAAAAATAATTTTAAAAATCAGCTGGTGATATAGTTTGATTATTTGTTCCTGCCCAAATCTCATGTTGAAATGTAATCCTCAGAGTTGGAGATGGAGCCTAGCAAGAGGTATTTTGATCATGGGGGTGGATTTCTCATGAATGGCTTGGACCATCCTCTTGATGATAAGTGAGCTCTTGCTCTGAGTTTATACAACATCTGGTCATTTAAAAGTGTGTGGCACCTTCCTCTATACTCTGATTTCTGTTCTGGCCATGTGATATGCTTGTTCCCCCCTTGCCTTCCACCATAAATGTAAGTTTCCTGACACCTCCGCAGATTCCAAGCCAATGCCAGTGCTATGTTTCCTATAAAGCCTGCAGAACCATAAGCCAATTTATCCTCTTTTCTTTATAAATAACCCAGTCACAGGTATTCCTTTCGATATGGTTTGGCTGTGTCCCCATCCAAATCTCAACTTGAATTATATCTCCAAAAATTACCACACGTTGGATGAGGGACCCAAGGGGACATAATTGAATCATGGGGGCTGGTCTTTCCTGTGCTATTCTTGCGATAGTGAATTAAGCCTCACAAGATCTCATGGGTTTATCAGGGGCTTCTGCTTTTGCTTATTCCTCATTTTTCTCTTGCCACTGCCATGTAAGAAGTGCCTTTCACCCCCCACCATGATTGTGAGCGTCACGCACGTCCATGTGAAGAGACCACCAAACAGGTTTTGTGTGAGCAATAAAGCTTTTTAATCACCTGAGTGCAGGCGGGCTGAGTCCGAAAAGCGAGTCAGCGAAGGGAGATAGGGGTGGGGCTGTTTTATTAGATTTGGGTAGGTAGTGGAAAATTACAGTCAAAGGCGGTTGTTCTCTGGCAGGCAGGGGTGAGGGTCACAAGGTGCTCAGTGGGGGAGCTTCTGAGTCAGGAGAAGGAATTTCACAAGGTAATGTCATCAGTTAAGGCAGGAATGGCCATTTTCA
>NW_016813665.1:99812-107120 GCF_001698545.2 Rhinopithecus bieti
AAAAAAAAAAAAAAAAAAAGAAAAAAAGAAAATTGGTACTGAGGAGTAGAGAATTGCAGTAATGGTACCTGATGATGTGAAGGCAACTTTGGAACTGGGTAATGAGCAGAGGTTGGTGGACTCAGAAGAACACAGGAAGATGAAGTTCAGAACTTTTTAGAGACTGGTTCAATGGTAGTGACCAAAATGCTGATAGTGATGTCAACAGTGAAGTCCAGGCTGCCAAGCTCTCAGATGGAAATGAGGAACTTATTGGGAATTGGAGCAAAGCTTACATGTGTTATAGCTGCATTCTGTTCATGCCCTAGGGACCTGTGGAAGTTTGAACTCCATAGCAATAATTTAGGATATCTGGGAGAAAAAAATTTCTAAGCAGCAAAGTGTTCAAGATATAGCTTGCCTGCTTCTAAGAATCTATGCTCAGATGCAGGAGCAAAGGAATGACTTAAACTTTGAACTTATATTTAAAAGGGAAACAGAGTATAAAAGTTTGGAAAATTTGCAGTCTGGCCATGTGGCAGAATAAGAGAAAGACTTTTTTGGAGAGGAATTAAAGCAAGCTCTCCAGCAACTACTTGCTAGATATATTTGTGTAACTAAAAGGGAGCCAAGTACTAATATCCAAGACAATGGGAAAGACCTCAAGGCATTTTAGAGACTACTGAGACAGCCCCTCCCACTACAGGAGCAGAGGCCTAGGAGGGAAATATGGTCTCATGGGCCAGGCCCAGGGCCTAACTATCCTGTGCAGCCTTGGGACACTGCTTACCACATCCCAGCTGCTCTGGCTCCAGCCTCAGACCAAAGGACCTCAGATACTGCTCATGGTCCCTGAATTTATAAGTCCACGAATTAAAAATATTCTGTGGGAAATGAGGGTTGCAGATCCCAATCCATGGCCTCTACTTTGCATCTGATTGAATACATGAAATCTCAAAAAGTGTAATCTGCTTCCTCAGGGAGTTCTCTGACTAGATTTGTGATCATCTTCGAGTCCTATGTGGTTAACAGTCACCAAGATATATTATTTTTGGACCCTACAAGGTTAATCCATGGGTCAACTGACAAAATTGGGAGAAGAGAGCCCATCTATTCTTAGATAGCAAATGTGTGGATGCTTTGGATCATACTCACTTTGAGGTAGCCACAATTCAATTATCTTCTAAAGCCTAAAACTCTATGTCTTTCGTAAGTACTGTCTTACCATATGATGAACAGAAAACACCAACATTTTAAATCACAAATATTTATTAATGCCTTCCATGTGTATAAAATATGGTAAAAGGCATAGCAATCCATGTATTAGTAAGTTTTGCCTTAGAAGTCACACTTTAAGAATGTGTTTCATAATAATCAGTGAATCTTTTAAGCTTTTTCTGTTATCCTTGTTGATGTCAGATAGTTGTACTTGATCAAATAACGTTAAAGGCTTTAGAGGTGACTGCTTAAAATTTTCTTCTAACCCAAAAGGGAATCCCTGTCTAAAAATGAGTTTGGAAAACCTCACTTATAATAAAAACGAGTTTATAGAAGTGATACTGAGATCATCCCACGTCGCTAAGTAGATTTATTGGAGGGGAGAGAACTTGTGCTGCTTTCTAATTCCCCAAAACATGCTCTGGCTGATGGACTTAAAATTAGAATTGATTCAAATATTGCTGTGGTCACATAATGTCAAAAGGCATAAAAACATTACTAAGGCCCTCCTTCCCTGTTCTCTGTCAGCCCAAACAAATTCCCAGCCTCCATATCAATTTATGCTGCATCCATTATCTCTTAGGTTAAAAGATACCAAACAGAAAAAAAGGAAAAACATATCTATTAGACCCAGCCCAGCTGGATTAAACTTCCAACATCTTTCCTTATATTTTGTTTAAAAATGACATTTGAGAATGCAGAAAATCATTTCAGGCAGTTCAATCATTTATTTATTTGTTCATTTATTTATTGTTCAATTATTCATGTACTCTCCATCAAAATTTTGTTGAATGTCTTCTATTTGTCTGACTCTATGCTAAGTACTAAAAATACAAAGAAATTTTTTTTTAAATGTAAGCACTGCTCAGGCACCTTCAGACCTCCTGTATTTAGTGTTTAATATGTGTATCTGCCTGTACCCAATCAGGTTATTGGCAATGTATATTTTAATGAGACATATATTCAACATAGTATAAACTCTGAAAGATACCGGGTTTTTAATGCAACCAATTCCTCTTTGCTGATGTTAATAAAGTAAGATTGACTTTTAATGTACATTTCAATATATGGTATGTAGAAAAGCCATTGGGGAAATATATAGTCTTAACTGGTTAGCTGAAAGTTACCATCATGTTTATAAGAAATCATTATAGTCAGACATTTCTATCTCATACCTGGTTAAATGTCTAGGAATAATTTTACACAAATCTATAGGTTTTCTCAGAAGGAATACAAATGTATAGTTGTTAGTTTCATTATACTTATTACTATTATCAAGGGCTCTCAGGAGGGAAGCTGAAAGTTTTGGCTGCCACACATTAAGCACAGCCACTTCCTTCAGCCCTCATATGAGCTGAGTTCACAATGTTAATGTGGTAAAGTTTCTGTGGTAGTAGGACAGTTATTCTACCTGGAATATTTCATGGTGCCAGTCTAAGAATGGCAGCTGAAGGACTCAGTAGGTTAGTTGGGTATTTTTTCCCCATCACTCTCAGACCCTAAGGGCTTGACTGAATGATTGCATCATTCTAAGTAATGAAGTCCCTCGAGAACCTGTAGAAGGCAGCATTTGAAGATTTAAGGTTTTACTGCTCAAGATGTGACTGGATTGCTGATACAGAAAACTGATTTTAGGCCACTGACCTTCTGGCTTGGCGAGTACAAGAATAAAAACGTGGAAGGCTAACAAGATCTACATGTGTCATGGGTGCAGTCAACTTCTAGTAACCAACATTTTAATTTTGACTTTTAACTACACTGCATCCAAATAAATGATGTGCAAGTGATTACATAAAGTTATAGCATATTTTGTCCTCACTATTCACTTGGCAATGCTATAGTTATATCTTCACTATGGACCATAACATGATATCTGTTTACTCACATTCCTAGGAGGATATCAGTAACTTATTATTTACACATGATACCGGCATGTTATCTGAAATCCATGGGCAGAATTACAATTTTACTAGAATAGTTTCGTCTGGCATAAAAATTTTTCTCTGTGTTCTCTAAAATTGAACCATGGTTTTATAACCTTTGTTTTATTTCTAGGACCCAAACAGTTCCAGTGGTACTTCTCTTTCTTCCTTCTCACTAGTGACAGTTGTAATATCTCCTAGGACCGTTTTTCCAAAAGACAAATGTTAACACGTCATTTCTCCATTTCTCTCCCTGCAGTCTTACTATGTTTCTCATTGCCCTCTGGATAAAGTCAAATTTTTTAAGATGGCATACAAGGCCCAAAACATTAGAATTACTATCTTTGGAATTGTATTTTAGGCCTCTCTCTATCTTGCTTTCTCTACTCAGGCCACAGTGATCTTTATATGGTCTTTGGAATGTATCATGCTTTTTCCAGCCACATGAACTGTGAACATTCTGTTCTCTTTACTTGGAACTTCCACAAAATTCTCCTGATTAACTCTTGCTCACTTTTCATGATTGACATCATTTCATGATGAAATCTTCCTGAGCCCTCAGATAGGTAGTCTTCCTTTTTAAATGGCTTCTTTAGACCCAGTACTTACAAGTATAGACCCAGTACTTACAATAACTTTGTGCCTTTGAACTCGCTTTATGAAATATTTAAAACAATTTGTTCAATGTCTACTTTATAAGACTAAAAGCTTCATAATATCAGGAAATAAACATTTTTGGTAAACAAGTGTATCTCCAATGCCTAGCACAATGTCTGATATCATTTTAATTGGTCTATTTCATATAAATACCATAGGACTCCAAAAATGAACTACACATTTATTTAAATCCCACTCAATGTCAGCCCTGTCCCATACCACCACATAGCAGCAACTACATATACCACTTCACATATCTAAGTGTACGAAATATCAAAGGAAAACATATAAAATAATATTCTATGTAGCTATTTTATAAATTTGAGACTGTTAGTCTCAGAAAAGCGAGGAGAAATAAAATGCAATGAGACTCTGTGTACTGTAGTGGTTAAGAGTGTAGATTCAAGAGCCACACAATCTGAGTTTGAATCCTAGTTCTGTCATTTACTTGCTGCATAAACTGAGGAAGGGTACTTAATATTGTTACACCTCCCTTTGGCTGTAAAGTACTCAATAATAGTACCTACCTTATACATTGCCTATGATGATCAAATAAGGTCTATTATTTGACAAGAGGCAGATGCTCTCTAAGTTGCTATTATCACATTTTTAATATCACCCAATTTGGCATTTTGTCGTTATTATTTTACGGTTGTTTTGTAGGTTTTATTTCTGTTTTTATGTTTTGGAGTGGGTTGGAGTAGTCCTCATGGACCAATAAATCAGTTAATGATGTATATAAAAGTTGTTAAAATAAGGTTGTGGGAATTCCAGAAAATGGAGAACTAATTGTAATGTATTATTTCACATGGAAACGTAAATAATCTGAAATATCTCAAGAAATTAATGACAAGGTTTAAGAAGATAAAAAATTAAGAGATTTTACAAATTGCAGTACAGCATTAATGGCTAAATTGATCTCCAACATAGACTTGAGGCTTAACATATATACATTCAAAACAAAATGACAAATACAAATTAAATAACATAAATGGAATGATAATCAGAGACATTTCAGGAAAAGTTTTATGTTTGCATAGCAATAAGGTAATTATGTCTAGTTACACCATCAAAACATTATTAACACAAATGGAAGAAAACCAAATGATAAAGAGAAATACAAGAGCCTTGGTCACAGTCTAGACATACTTTCAATTAACTATATCATTAATGAGAATGAGCTAAAAGTAACCAATACCTTACTCTCAACCATCTGAAACAGACCATTGGAGATCACACACGCACACACACACACACACACACACACACACAGAGAGAGAGAGAGAGAGAGAGAGAGAGAGAGAGAGAGAGAGAAATTTGACTCACCTTTAATATTTTACCTAACTCTGGGACAGAAGTACTAAACTGACCAGAAATGCAGGTGGTTATTTTCCAGTTGTATGGAAAGTATATTTAAGCTAATCAGAGCTAGAATTCACTTGTGTCATGCCCTAGTTAGTTTCTACTTTCATTCAGAACCCCCATATACTGGAATGTTGTTTGGGGAAGTACAGGAGAAATGGATTAAGGCAAGTGCATACTGGAATGTGATTACAAGGAGAATATTGAAAACGAGGAAGAAGATTGGAAGAACATTGAGAGACTTTGTATTGTGGATGAAGATTTGCAAACACTGTTCAATTTAAAATGACATCTTATACTCAAGTTTAGTGAAAAAAAAAAGGGAGCTATAACTGGATATTATCCAAATTTATTTTAATATGATCCAAATAAATAAATACATTGCAAATTGATCTATGGCCTGAGTGAACTGAATGTCTTGTCTAGCTGTGAAATGAGGAAGATGCCAGCCCTTAAATAGACAGTAAAGGAAATTAGAGAAACCACATTTCTCCTATCTTCTAATAAACATCATGCTTAGATTCACATCTACTGAACCAAGCATGAATTTTTAAAAACTGATACGGACCTTCTGAAAAGATTTGGAAGCAAGAGAGAAAGGAAACTTTACCATAGTAACTCAGAAGAAAACATAGGTCTCAAAATATTTTCGTGATAAGAAGTGCATGAATGTTTTAGAATATATGTGCTTATTATCCTCAGTGGTAGACAATAGAATAGAGTTTCTTAGAGAGATTTAAAGAGAGAATAGACCAGCATTAAAGTAGAAAGGCAAAGAAATTTGACTAAAATAGTAAAATAATACAGGGAAGTGCAAATTATAATAGAAATTTTAAAATTCGTATTATAGGTAGCAAATAGATGCAATATGAACAGAATAGACACAGGATAAAATCAAATCAGTAATATGAAGAACATTCCTCATACAAGAAGTAAGAAGACATTGACACAATACCTTGAGCAGTAATTCTTAATATTTTGGGGATTGTGGTCACGTTTCAGGAGTTAATAAAATAATTATTCATAAACATATATTCATATTATATACTCTTGTATATAATTTCAAAAATTGACTCCTTTGAAGCTAGTTGATGGTTCCCTATGTTCATGTATAACTCCGTAAAAACATGTTTTTTACAAAATTTTGAGAATAAAAGTCAGTAACAACAGTATATCAAGTCAAACATAAAAAAGCAACACAAATCACTTTTGTTATGGCATATTTCAGGGAATGTATGAGAAATATCTCAAAGACAATTGACGTCTGAGACAAAAATTAAAATTCAAGAACTAAACATTGTGAAAAGGTATACTATGAAAGGATTTATTCTGATTTCAAAATACAAAGTATAATACAGTATATTAGTTGTGAAAATACATATAAGGAGGATAAATCTCTATTGAAATGTAAATGCTCAGAAATAGAAAAAATGTTAGGACTCTATACTACTTATAACATAAAACTGAAAATTATGAAGAAAATTTAGAAAGATTATAAATTAACTGGACGTGGAGGGAGAGGACAAAGACGACTAAGATGGCACATTTCCGGGTTCTTCATCACCAACTTACCCGCCCGCCCGCGGGGAAACGCAGCTGGCGCCCGGGGAAAAATACAGACCAACTGCGCAGGCGCAACATGGCCTCCGATCGAGGAAACCGAAACTTACCTGGCTGCGCCTACGGAACACCCACCACATGCCCGTGTCCCGCGTATTGCCCTCCCACTCCCAAGCCTTAGACAGAAAAGCCGCTCCCGGCAGGCACGCGGCGCAAACTTCCTCGGCCCCTCCTCATATGTGGACCTAGGAACCTCCCCCGAGAATGCCGGAGGGACTTCCTCGGCCTCCACCGCTGGAGACCGGTGAACCTCCCCTTTCTTCCTTCACATTGGCTAGCTAATAAAGTTTCTTTTTTACCTTGCCTACTTGCCTTTTCTCTGGCGCCTGCTCTGGTGGTCGCATAAAACCAATCATTAACAAATAGAAAAATATACACTAGGCAATGACAAAAAGAAAAATACTTAAAATACTAATAGTTTACAAAGTAAAACATAAGATGAAACTAAATAAGGCATTCAGTTTTATGGTCATTTTATGTTGCTAAAAATTCAATTCTACAATGAATCTTATCCAAAAAACTTAGCATCAAAATATGTAAAGCAAAAACT
>NW_016813665.1:107610-111637 GCF_001698545.2 Rhinopithecus bieti
GGGGGGCGCACTAAGAACAACATAAAATAGTTGTTTGGAGTACGACTATTTCAGAAGACCCATAGAATAAGTAGACAGAAGCTGATACAGATTGGGGGCCCCTCCCTCAGCAGGAAAGAAAAGAGTGCAATAGGTAGCCAATGTATCAGGTTTTTTAGTGGGCAACCTGAGGAAATGGTTCCTATCTAACCCAACTCTGGGTACTGATAGGACTCAGTATACCCTAGATGTCTAAGGGCAGCTGAGAAAAAGAGCTAGGTCATATGCTACAGCTTTAGAGGAGCTGACATACAGCAGAGACCAGAGGGAAAAAGAGACTATATGCACTTGAAAGTAAAGAAATCAGCAAATCCCTCTAACTAGGAATCTACGTACATGATCTCAGATAATACATATCCACAGAAAAGTTTTGAAAGGCTCCCAGAATCTCTAGCCAGGCTGATTGGTAAAGGCTTTTCCAGTAGGAAGAAGATGGTCTATAAAGACTGAGAGGAGGATGTTCTTCAAATGCATTAACACCAACACAAAATTCTGAGAAACCTGATGAAACAGGGAGAAATGATATAATCTAAACAACAAAATAAATCTCCAACACGAACTAACACTAAAAAATAGATGCATATGAATTACCTGACAAAGAATTTTAGATAACCTTTATAAAGAGGATCAATGAATTCAGTAAAATGATGCATAAACAAAATGAGAATTTCAACAGAGATAAAAATATTTAAAGGATCCAAACAGAAATTTTGGAGCTGAAGAATGCAATAAATGAACTGACAAGTTCACTAGAAGGGATCAACAGCAGATTTGACCAAGCTGAAGAAAATCAGCAAACTTGAAGATAGGTTATTGGAAATTACCCAGTCATAAGAGCAAAAAGAAAAAAATGTGCAGAAATCCTGAAGGACTTATGGGGTATTACCAAGTGAACAAATACAAACATTAAGAAAATAACAGAAGGAAAATGGGAGAGAAAGGGAGCAGAGCACCTATTGAAAGAAATAATGAACAAACCTCCCAAGAACTCCAAATACAATGAAACCAAAGTAGCACACACTGAGAAACATTACAATAAATTTGTCCAAACTGAAAGACAAGCAAATCGTCATAAGACTATCTGCAGATTTTGCAACAGACACATTGAATGCCAGAAAAGTTGGGATAACATATTCAAATTGCTAATAAAATCTGTCAGTGAAGAATACTATAACTGACAAAATTGTCCTTCAAAATGAAGCAGACATAAAGACTTCCTCAGACAGACAAAAGCTGAGGGACTTCATCATTGCCAGATCTGCATTATAAGAAATGCTAAAAGAAGTCTTTCAAGTTGAAATAAAAAAGTACTAATCAGCAACACAAAAGCATATGAAAATATAAAGCTGGCTAGTTAAGTTGAATATATAGACAAATCAAGAATATTGTAATAATATAATAGTGGCATGTACATCACTTTTAATTCTGGTTTAGAAGGTAAAAGGCAAATGCAAGAAAAAAATTATAAAAATGTGTTAATACAGAATATAAAAAGATATAATGTATTATATCAATAACATAAAATGTTTATGGTGAGGTAAAAGTGTAGAACTTTTGTATGCAATTGAAGTTGTTATTAGCTAAAAATAGAATGTTATAACTACAACATATTTTACATAAGCCATGTGGTAATTACAAAGAAAAAACAAATAGAAGATATACAAATAAAAATGAAAATGAACCAAATCATGTTACAAAAGGTCAATGAAGTACAGAATAAGACAAAAGAGAGCAAAGGGGACAAAAGGCCTACAATACAAACAGAAAACAATTATCAAAATGCCAGTTGGAAGTCTTTCCCTATCAATAATTACTTTAAATGAAAATTGACTAAATTACCCAATCAAAAGACAGAGTGGCTGGATGAACAATAAAACATAATCTAACTACATGCTGTTTACATGAGAGTCACTTCAGATGTAAGAACACATATAGGCTGAAGGTACAAGGATTGTAAATGACATTTTCTGCAAATGGTGCACAAAAGAGAGCAATAGTAGCCGTAGTTACATCAGAAAAACATAGGCTTCAAGTCAAAATTCCCAAAGATAAAGAAGGATATTATATAATGATAAAATAGTCAATTAGACAGGAAGATAAGACAATTATAACTATGTATATACTTAATGTCAGAGCACATAAATATATAAAACAAACATTGAAAAACTAACACCCTGGTATTAAGCCTAGTACCTATTAGTTATTTTTCATGATCCTCTCCCTCTAGCCTCAAATAAGCCCGTGTGTGTGGTGTTCTCATCTATGTGTTCATGTGTTCTCATCATTTAGTCCCCACTTATAAGTGAGAATAGGTGGTATTTAGTTTCCTATGCCTGCATCAGTTTGCTGAAGGTAACGGCCTCCAGCTCCATACATGTTGCTGCAAAGGACATGATCCTGTTCTTTTTTATGGCTGCATGGTATTTCATAGTGTATAGGTACAATATTTTCTTTATCCAGTCCATCAGTGATGGGGATTTAGGTTGATTCTATGTCTTTGCTAATGGGAATAGTGCTGTAATGAACATATGTATGTGTGTGTCTTTATAATAGAATGATGTTATATTATCTGGCTATATACCCACTAATGGGGTTGCCAGGTTGCAAGGTATTTCTGTCTTTAGGTCTTTGAGGAATCTACACACTGTCTTCCACAATGGTTGAACTAATTTACACTTACACCAATAGTGTATAAGCATTCTTTTTTTCTCCACATCCTCACTAGCATCTGTCATTTTCTGACTTCTTAGTAATAGCCATTCTGACTGATATGAGATGGCATCACATTGTGATTTTAATTTGCGTTTCTCTAATGATCAGTGATGTTGAGATTTTTTTTCATGTAATTATTGGCCACATGTATGTCTTCTCTTGAAAACTGTCTGTTCGTGTCTTTTGCCCACTTTTTAATGGGGTTGTTTTATTTTTATAAATTTGCTTAAATTCCTTATAGATGCTGGATATTAGACCATTGCCAGATGCACAGTTTGCAAAAATTATTTTCCATCCTGTAAGTTGTCTGTTTACTCTATTGATAGTTTCTTTAGGTGTGCAGAGGCTCCTTAGTTTAATTAGATCTCATTTGTGAATTTTTGTTTTTCTTGCAATTGCTTTTGGTGACTTCATCATAAAATCTTTGTCTGTTCCTATGTCCTGAATGGTATTGCTTAGGTTACCATTCAATGTTTATATAGTTTTGGTTTTTATATTTAAGTCTTTAAACCATCTTGAGTTAATTTTTGTAAATGGTATACAGAAGAGGTCCAGTTTTAATTTTCTGCACATGGCTAGCCAGTTATCCCAGCACCTTTATGGAATATGGAATCATTCCCCCATTGCTCGTTTTTGTCAGGTTTGTCAAATATCAGATAGTTGCAGGTGTGTGGTCTTATTTCTAGGTTCTTAATTCTGTTCCATTGGTTCATGTGCTGTTCTTGCTCCAGTACTGTGCTGTTTTAGTTACTGTAGCCCTGTAGTATAGTTTGAAGTTAGGTAGGGTGATGCCTCCAACTTTGTTCTTTTTTGCTTGGGATTGCTTTGGCTATTCAGACTCTTTTTTGGTTGCATATTGAATTTCAAAATAGTTTTCTGTAGTTCTGTGAAGAATGCCAATAGTAGTTTGTTGGGAATAGCATTGAATCTATAAATTCCTTTGGGCACTATGGCCATTCTAACAATGTTGATTCTTCCTATCCATGAGCATGAAATGTTTTTCCATTTGTATTATCTCTGATCTCTTTGAGCAGTGGTTTGTAGATCTCATTGTAGAGATCTTTCACCTTCATTATTAGCCATCTTCCTAGGTATATTTTTCTTTCTTTCTGGCAATTGTGATGGGAGTTTGTATCAACAAACTTGCAAAATTTGGTCCTTGGCTTGACTATTGTTGGTATGTAGAAATGTTAACGATTTTTGCACATTGATTTTGTATCCTGAGATTTTGCTGAAGTTGTTTATCAGCTTAAGAAGGTTGTGGCTAATAAATATG
>NW_016813665.1:115410-119793 GCF_001698545.2 Rhinopithecus bieti
CTTTTTGATGTGCTGCTAGATTATGTTGAGGATTTTTTTCATCTATGTTCATGAATTTATATAATATATATATTCATGTCATCCAGAAAAACAGATACCTTGACTTCCTCTCTTAAGTGTCCTTCCTCTCTTATTTAAATGTCCTTTTTTTCTCTTGCCTGATTTCCCTGGCCAGAGCTTTCAATATTATGTTGAATAGGAGTGATAACAGAGGGCATTCTTGTCTTGTGTTGGTTTTCAAGAAAAATGCTTCCAGCTTTTCCCCATTCAGTAGGATGTTGGCTGTGTGTTTGTCACATATGGCTCTTATTATTTTGAGGTATGTTCTTTCAGTACCCAGTTTATTGAGAGTTTTTAACATGGAGGGATGTTGAATTTTTTGAAAGCATTTTTTGCATCTATTGAGATAATAATGTGTTTTTTTCTTTATTTCTGTTTCTATGATGAATCATATTTCCTTATTTGCATATGTTGAACCAACCTTGCATCTTGGAGACTAGGCCCTCTTGATTGTGGTGGGTAAGCTTTTTGATGTGCTGCTGGATTTATTTTGCCAGTATTATGTTGAGGATTTTTGCATCAATGTTCATCAAAGATATTAGCCTAAAGTTTTGTTGTTGTTGTCGCTGCTGTTTGTTGTATCTCTGCCAGGTTTTGGTATCAGGATGATGCTGGCTTCATAGAATGAGTTAGGGAGGAATCCCTCCTCCTCGATTTTTTGGAATTGTTTCAGTAGGAATGGTACCAGCTCTTCTTTGTACATTTGGTAGAATTCAGTTGTGAATCCATCTGGTCCTGGGATTTTTTTGATTGATAAGCTATTTATTACTGCCTCAATTTCAGAACTCATTATTTGTGTGTTCAGAAATTCAATTTCTTCCTGGTTCAATCTTGGGAGGGTGTATGTGTCTAGGAATTTATCCATTTATTTTTCTAATATCTTACAATTTGTACTGATATTATACTCATTGGAAGATGTGGCACTGAAGAGATAAAAATAAAAAACGACAGTTCTGAATCACTGATGCCACCTCTCACCTGTACCTGGTAGCAGCGGCAGCATGGTGTAGAGAGCATATCCAGGTGCTGGGGGAGGGACAGCACAGCAATTGTGATGCAATGAATTCAGTACTGTCCTGTTAGAGCAGAAAAAGAAACTGGACCAAATTCAGCTGATGCTCACCCATAGAGTAAACACTTAAACCAGCCCTCGCCTGAGGGGAATTACTGATCCCAGTCATCTGAACTTGGGTGCCTGCCAACCTTGCCACTGAGGGCTATGGCACTATGTGCCTAAAAATAAAATTTAAAGGCAGTCTAAACCATAAGGACTGCAACTCTTAGGTGATTCCTAGTACTCAAGTAGGTGCAGAGTTAGTGGAATATGGGAGCACATGACATAATGAGACACAAGCTGGGATATTCAAGGGAGTGCTGGCATCACCCCTCTCCTAACCCCAGGCTGCACAAACCACAACTCCAAAAGACACCCCTTCCTTCTGCTCCAGGAGGAGAGAAGGAAGAATGGGGAAGACTGTGGTTCACCTCTAGGATCCCAGCCCAGTCACAGCAAGATAAGGCACTGGTCAACTGTGAGGTCCCCATTCTAAGACCTAGCTCCCAGATGAAATTTCTAGAAACATCCTGGGCCAGAAGAAAACCTGATGACTTGAAAGAACAAACACAGTCCTAGCAGCATTCATCCCCTGCTAACTGAAGAGACCTTTGTCCCTGAATAACCAGCAGTGATATATAGGTATTACATTGAAGCCCTTAGGTGAATCTCTGAGACTCACTGGATTCAGGTGAGACTTGGGACATTTTCAGCTGTGGTAGCTACAAGGCAAACCTCCTTCAGACTGAGAAAAGCAGAGAGAAAAGCAAAAGGGACTTTTTCTTGCATCTTAGGTATCAGCACAGCCACAGGGTGATAAAGAACCAAGTGGGATCTTTGGGTCCCTGATTCTAAAACTTGACTCTTGGATGGTGACAGGGTTTGGTTGTGGATCCACCGAAATCTCATCTTGACTTGTAGTTCCCATAATCCCCACATGTTATGGGAGAGACCTAGAGGGAGGTAATTGAATCATGGGAGCAGTTACCCCCATGCTGCTCTTCTTGTGATAGTGAGTGAGTTCTTATGTGATCTGATGGTTTTATTAGGGGCTTTCCCCTCTGTGGTTGGCACTTCGTCCTGCCATAATATGAAGGACATAATTGCTCCCCCTTCTGTCATGATTGTAAGTTTGCTGAGGCCTCCCCAGACATGCAGAACTGTGAGTCAATTAAATTTCTTTCCTTTATAAATTACCCAGTCTTGAACAGTTCTTTATAACAGCATGAGAATGGACTAATACAGTAAATTGGTACTGGCTAATGGTGTGCTGCTGTACAGATATGTAAAAATTTGGAAGCAACTTTGGAACTGAGTAAGAGGAAAAGGTTGGAACAGTTTGGAAGGCTAAGAAGACAGGAAGATGTGGAAAAGTTTAGAACTTCCTAGAGACTTCTTGAATGGCTTTGACCAAAACGCTGATGGGAATATGGACAATGAATTCCAGGTTGAGGTGGTATCAGATGGAGATGAGAAACTTGTTGGAAACTGGAATAAAGGTGACTCTGGCTATGTTTTAGCAAGGAGACTGGCAGCATTTTGCCCCTGCCCTAGAGATCTGTGGAACTTTGAACTTTAGAGAGATGATTTAGGGTATCTGGCGGAATACATTTCTAAGAAGCAAAGAATTCAAGAAGTAACTTGGGTGCTGCAAAAAGCATTCAGTTTTATATATTCACAAAGATATGGTTTGGAATTGGAATTTATGTTTAAAAGGGAAGCAGAGCATTAAAGTTTGGAAAATTTGCAGCCTGCTGATGTGATAGAAAAGAAAATCCATTTTCTGGGGAAAATTTAAGCCTCCTGCAGAAATTTGCATATGTAATGAGGAGCTGAATGCTAATCACCAAGACAATGGTGAAAATGCCATTAGGGCATGTCAGAGACCATCTCAGCAGCTCCTCCCATCACAGGTCAGGAGGTCTACTAGGGAAAAATGGTTTCCTGGGCTGGACCCACAGACCCCTACTGTATGCAGCGTTGGGACATGGTGCCCTGAATCCCAGCTGCTTCAGCTCTAACTATGTCTAAAAGGGGCCAATATACAGCTCAGACTGTTACTTTAGAGGGTGCAAGCCCCAAGCCTTGGAAGCTTCCATGTGGTGTTGAGCCTGTGGGTGCACAGAAGTCAGGAGTTGAGGTTTGGGAACTTCTGCATAGATTTCAGAGGATGTATGGAAACGCCTGGATGTCCAGGCAGATGTTGCTGCAGGGGCAGAGCCTTCTGCTAGGGCAGTGCAGAAGGAAAATGTGGGACTGGAGCTCCCACACAGAGTTCCCAGTGGAGCACTGCCTAATGGTGCGAGAAGAGTGCCACCATCCTCCAGGCTCCAGAATGGTAAATTCACTGACAGCTTGCACGATGTACCTGGAAAAGCCATAAACACTCAACGCCACTCTGTAAAAGCAGCTAGGAGGGGGACTGTACCCTGCAAAGCCACAGGGGTGGAGTTGCCCAAGGCTACAGGAGGCCACCTGTTGCATCAGTATGACATGGATGAGACATGGAGTCAAAGGAGATTATTTTGGTACTTTAACGTTTAATGACTGCCCTACTTGATTTTGGATTTCCATGGGGCCTGTAGTCCCTTTGTTTTGGCCAATTTTTCCCATTTGGAGCAGGTGTGTTTACCCAATGCCTGTACCCCCATTGTATTTAGCAAGTAACTAACTTGCCATTGATTTTACAGGCTCATAGGCAGAAAGGACTTGTTTTGTCTCAGATGAGACTCTGGACTTGAACTTTTGGGTTAATGACGGAATGAGTTAAGACTTTGTGGAACTATTGGGAATGCATGATTGTGTTTTGAAATTTAAAACGGCATGAGATTTGGGAGTGGGCAGGGGTAAAGTGATATGGTTTGGCTATGTGTATCCACCCAAATCTAACGCTGAATGGTAATTCCCAATGCTAGTTTGGGGTAGCTGGTGGGAGGTCACTGGATTATGGCGGTAGATTTCTCCATGCTGTTCTCATGATAGTAAGTCATCACAAGATCTGATGTTTTAAAAGTGTGTAGCACTTCCCTCCTCTCTCTCCTGCTACCATGTAAAGAAGATGCTAAATGTCCTGAGGCCTTCCAGTCATGCTTCCTGTTAAGCCTGCAGAACTGTGATCAATTAGACCTCTTTTCTTCATAAATTGCTAGAATGAGTTAAGACTTTAGGGGACTGTTAGAAGGGCATGATTGTGTTTTGAATTGTGAGGACATAAGATTTGGGAGGAACCAGGAGCAGAATAATGTGGGTTAGCTGTGTCCCCCCCCCCC
>NW_016813665.1:123135-123986 GCF_001698545.2 Rhinopithecus bieti
AAAGCCATAATAAAATGTTTTCAAGTAAAGAAAACTAAAGATCCATTGGATTCATTGCTGAATTTTACCAAACATTTAAAGAAGAATTAACACCAGTTATACTCAAAATATTTCAAAAAATTGAAGAGGAGAGAATACTTTCAAACTTATTCTACAAGTCCAGTATTACTTTGATACCAAAACCAGACAAGGACACATCATATAAAGAAAACTACTGACCAACATTTCTGATGAATATTCATGCAAACATTCTCAACAAAATACTAGCAAGCCAAATTCAACAATACATTAGAAAGATAATTCATGACCAGGTGATATTTATCCCTGGGATGCAAGGATGGTACAACATTCACAAAGCAATCAGTGTGATACCTCATATCAACATAATAAAGGATAAAATCCACATAATCTTATAAATTGATGCTGAAAATACATTTGACAAATTTCGACATGTCTTTATGATAAAAATCCTCAAAAAATGGGCCTAGAGGGAACAGACCTTAGCATAATAAAACTGATATACAACAGACACACAGCTCCTGTCATACTGAATGGGGAAAAACTGAAAGAGTTTCCTCTAAAATCTAGAACACAAGGCTACCTACTGTCACCAATGTTCAACATAGTACTGGAAGTCCTAGATAGAGCAATCAGACAAGAGAAAGATAAAAAGGGCATCCAAATTGGAAAGAAAGAAGTCAAATTATCTTTGTTAGCTGATGATATGATCTTATATTCAGAAACACCAAATTTTCCACAAGAAAATGATTAGAAGTAATCAACAAATTCAGTAAAGTTTCAGGATACAAAATCAAAATACAAAAATCAGTAGCATTTCTATAAGTCAACAG
>NW_016813666.1:0-1517 GCF_001698545.2 Rhinopithecus bieti
CAGTGAGACCACACCTCTACTAAAAAAATACTAAAACTAGCTGGGCGAGGTGGCAGGTGCCTGAAGTCCCAGCTACTTGGGAGGCTAGGCAGGAAAATGGCACGAACCCGAGAGGCGGAGCTTGCATGGAGCTGAGATCCGGTCACGGCACTCCAGCCTGGGTGACAGAGTAAGACTCTGTCTCAAAAAAAAAAAAAAAAGAAACTGGAAAGAAGATTTCCAAGGAGCTGCTTTGTGATGTGTGCATTCCACTCACAGAGTTATACCTTTCTTCACAGAGAATATTGGGGAATCCTATTTGGAGAAAAGCTACCAGGGGACATTCGGGAGTATATGTACTGCTATGGTGAAAAGGGAAATATCATCAGACAAAACTGGAAAGAAGATTTCTCTGAAACTGCTTTGTGATTGATATGTCTATTCATCTCACATAGATAAAACTTTCTTTCTATTATGCAGTTTTGAAACTGCGTCACAGACGGATTCACGAAGGGACATTTGGGAGCACATTCAGGCCTGTGGTTAAATAAGAGATTTCTTCATATAAAACTGGAGAGAAGCTTTCTGAGAAACGTGTGTGTTCCACTCAGGGAGTTATGCCTCTTTGCTCATAAGGCAGTGTTTGCACACTGTTCCTATATAACTGAAAAAGTGATATATCGCAGAGCATTGAACACTGTGGCGAAAATGAAAATATTCTGATATAAAACCCAGAAAGAAGCATTCCTAGTAACTGTTCTCTGATGTATGAATTCATTTCAGAGAGTTACAGCTTGCAATGCGTTGCCCAGTTTGGAAAATTTGTCTCTGAGAAATCTGTGACGGGATATTAACTGGCGACCGGAGGCTTGTGGTGAGAAAGGAAACGTCTTCTGATGAACACTGGAGAGAAGCTTTCAGAGCAACTGCTTTGGGATGTGTGTATTCACCTCATAGAGATAAAGAATTCTTTGGATTGAGCAGTTTGAAATCACTGTTTCTGTTGCACCTGAGAAAGGACATTTGTGACCACTCTTAAGAATATGCTGAAAAAGAAATACCCTCCAATAAAAACCAGAAGGAATGTTTCTGTGAAACTGCTCTAGGTCACGTGAAATCCACTCACACAGATAATCTTCTGTTTTCATTGAGCAGTGTTCTAACACTGTGTTATTTTAGTCAGCTGAGGAATACTCGACAGCACTTTGAGGTTTATGGTGAAAATGGAAATATATTCAGATAGATACCTGAGAGAAGATTTCCGAGAAGCTGTTTGGTGACGTTTACATTCCACTCTCCGAATTATGCTTTTCTTCTCATAGAGGTTTCAAGAATCCCGTTTGGAGAAAACGCTACCAGGGGACATTTGGGAGTATATGGAAGGCTATGGTGGAAAAGGAAATATCATCAGACAAAAACTGGAGAGAGGCTTTCTGAGAAACTGCTTTGTGACAGATATGTCTATTCAACTCACATATATAATTTTTTTTCCATTATTCAGTTTTAAAACTGCATCATGAATAGATTCTTGAAGGGAT
>NW_016813667.1:0-1010 GCF_001698545.2 Rhinopithecus bieti
AATAAATAGGCCGGGTACAATGGCTCATGTCTGTAATCCCAGCACTTTGGGAGGCTGAGACGGGCAGAGACCAGCCTGGCCAACGTGGTGAAACCCTGTCTCTACTAAAAATACAAAAATTAGCCGGGTGTGGTGGTGCACGCCTGTAATTCCAGCTACTCGGGAAGCTGAGGCAGGAGAATCACCTGAACCCGGGAGGCAGAGGTTGCAGTGAGTGAGATTGCGCCACTGCAGTCCAGCTTGGGCTACAGAGTGAGACTCTGTCTCAAAAAAAAGTAATGATAATAAAAATAAGTAGAATTCCATTTTTATTTATCTATAGTGTTAAGTGCATCTCTTTGTATACCTTTTAAAATGGTTGTGCTAGATGTTACATTATTACATTATATACATATAACTTACAGCTTACTCACGTTGGTTTTACCAGTTTGAGTACATCTATTTACTTCCCTTTACCTTTCCCTGTTAATAATGCAGTTGTATTTGAAATAAAATATTTACTCTATATACATTTAGATCCAAGTCGGAAAGAATTATATATATATATATTTTTTGAGACGGAGTTTTCCTCTTGTCACCCAGGCTGGAGTGTAGTGGCATGATCTCAGCTTGCTGCAGCCTCCACCTCCCAGGTTCAAGCAATTCTCCTGCCTCAGCCTCTCGAGTAGCTGGGATCACGGGCATGTGCCACCACACCCAGCTAATTTTGTATTTTTAGTAGAGACCTTGCCATATTGACCAGGCAGGTCTTGAACTCCTGACCTCAGGTGATCCACCCATCTCAGCCTCCCAAAGTGCTGGGATTATAGGCGTGAGCCACCACGCCTGACTAGAAAACATAATTTTTGCTTCAACTGTCAAATATAACAGAAAACTCAGGAGGAGAAGGAAGATGTATTGGTTGGTGCAAAAGTAAGTGTAGTTTTTGCCATTAAAAGTAATAGCAAAAACTGCGGTAACTTTTGCACCAACGTAATATTTACCCGTATTTTCCTGTGTTCATTTTTTTT
>NW_016813668.1:0-1240 GCF_001698545.2 Rhinopithecus bieti
TCAGTGAAATCAAAGAGGGTACAAACAAATGGAAGTATATACCATGCTCATGGATAGGAAGAATCAATATCGTGTATGCATTTTCTAAAACATATTAGTATACTTAGATTGCTGCCTTTATTCTATGTAAATTTGACCTTAAAAAGAACACTTAAAGATATCCAACTCTAGTTAACTCCAGCATGCAAAAATGTTTTTGAATGAAAATAATGTCTGCACCTTTGAAATTAAATAAAAATTGATGGGTGGATGCATAGATAGATAATAAAGCAAATATAGTAAAATGTTAATTGTTAAATCATAGTTATAGAATGTGAGTGTGCAGGATTCATTTCTTTTAAATTTTCTGTACATACGAAAATGTCTGTAAAATGCTGAAAAAGTTAATAAAGGGTAAGAATTAAATCCATGATAAATCTTTTCATGCAGAAAGTCTGATTTAATGAACTGGATTTTTATATTAAGTAGAGATATCTGTATATTCTCCCTGTGTTGCCTTGAAAATCCAAAGCTTAAAAATTAGTTTAAATTAGGCCTGAGTAAGTATGGGGCATAAGTAGCCTAATAGAAATAAACTCATATTCTTACTTTATAGTTGTACTCTAAATCAAAATTGAATTTTTGACGAAATGTGTGGAATGCAGAAAAGAGAGTGAGAGGGAGAAAGGGAATATAAATCAGATAGGAGAGTCAGAAGAAACAACTAAAAGGAAAGGATATCCCCACCAACCTCATATAGTGGAATTTCTATCTATGGAATGTAAAATTTGTCATGTTCCTCCAGCTAAGTATATTCGGTGGACAAATTATCTCCTCCCAGGAAATAGTATTAACCTGTCTACCAGAAGATCTGGTTCATAAAAAGATTATGTTATGTGTTCTGACTTATTCTCTTTCCTTTGAGGTGGAGTGTGTGTAGAGTAAATGTTGGGCTTGAGAAAAGAGTAGACAGAGATCAAGGCAGTCGCTGTATCTCCTTATTCCCCAAGACCACAAAATAAAAAATAAAAGATAAAAACAGGGGAATTAAACTCCAAACGAAAATCTAGAAAAGAACAAAAAACAAACCAAGACAAAATAGTAAAAGAAAATAATAAAGATAAAAAGCAGAATGTAGTAAGGTTAAAACAGTTAATAAGTAAATTAAAATGCTCAATATTTAAAAGAAGCAACAAAATCAGTAGGTAAGATAATACATTAAAAGTAGATAAAACAAAAATAACCAAAATAAGATAAGACA
>NW_016813669.1:0-1313 GCF_001698545.2 Rhinopithecus bieti
CTTTTTTTTTTTTTTTTTTTGAGACGGAGTTTCGCTCTGTCACCCAGGCTGGAGTGCAGTGGCACAATCTCAGCACACTGCAAGCTCCACCTCCTGGGTTCATGCCATTCTACTGCCTCAGCCTTCTGAGTAGCTGGGACTACAGGCGCCCGCCACTATACCCAGCTAATTTTTTTTTTTTTTTTTGTATTTTTAGTAGAGATGGGGTTTCACTGTGTTAGCCAGGATGGTCTCCATCTCCTGACCTCGTGATCCACCCGCCTCAGCCTTCCGAAGTGCTGGGATTACAGGTGTGAGCCACTGCACCCAGCCCAGATACGTTTTTTTGTAAATATTTTCTCCAAGCCTGTGGCTTGTCTTTTCATTCTCCTGATAGTGCCTTTCACAGAAGAGAAATATTTAATTTTAATGAAACTGAGTTTATCAATTCTTTATTTTATAGGTCATATCTTTGGTGTTGTATTAAAAAAGTCACCTCCAAACTCAAAGTCATCTAGATTTTCTTCTATGTTATCTTCTAGGAATTTTATGGTTTTGCATTTTAAATTTAGGTCTGTGATTCATTTCAAGTTCATTTTTGTGAATAGTGTAAGATCTGTGTCTAGATTTGTGTATTTATTTTTGCATGTGGATGTCTAGTTATTTCAGCACCATTTGTTAAAAAGACTATCTTTGTGCCATTGTATTGCCTTTACTTCTTTGTCAAATATCAATTGATTTAATTTATTGGGGTCAATTTCTGGGCTTTCTGTTCTTTTCCACTGGTTTATGTGTCTATTTTTTTCACCAATACCATACTGTCTTGATTATTGTCACATTTTAGTAAATCTTGAGGTTAGCTAATGTCAGTACTTCAACTTTGATCTTGTCCTTTAATATTGTGTTGGTTATTCTGGATCTTTTGCTTCTCCACATAAACTGTAAAATTAAGTTTCTGGATATCCACAAAATAACTGCTAAGATATTGACTGGCATGGCATTGAATCTATAGATCAAGTGGGAAGACTCAACATCTTGACAATATTGAGTCTTCCTATCCATGAACATGGAATATATCTCTATTATTTAGTTATTATTTGATTTTGTTCATCAGAGTTTTGTAGTTTTACTCCTATAGATCTTGTATATATTTTGTTAGATTTATACCTAAGTATAGATGTTTAGGGGTGCTAATGTAAATGGTAATGTGTTTTTAAGTTGAAATTCCACTTTTTAAATTGCTGGTATACAGGAAAGCAATGAACTTTTGTATATTAATCTTGTATTTTACAACCTTGCTATAATTGCTTTTAGTCCCAGAGGGTTTTTTTTTT
>NW_016813670.1:0-1322 GCF_001698545.2 Rhinopithecus bieti
CTCACTGTATAACAATGATACTTCAAAAAAAAAGTTATCTCTTTATATTGAAAACCCCAGTCTTAATTGTTATTTACTTAAGGCAGCTACTCTTAGGATTTTTGGAGCAATATATGTTGATAAGATTTGAGAACTTTAAATTGAAATTGATTGCATAATAATAAGAACAAAGTTAGCAGTATATTTGACTGCAATACATATTGACAACAGCTCTCCTAGTCTAAACCCTGGTTGGCATCTTTTCAGCCCCACTTCTCAACTAGTTTTTAACTTTGGCCTGTAAAAAACTACAGATGCTCAGCATAAATGATGCATCCCACCAGCTCCCACCACTGATAGACTTAAACACCAGCATAATTTCTAACATCTCAAGGCCATATACCTAAAACAAAGATTGCAGTCCCTTTAAGTTCCTTCCTGGGAAATTTCAAGGTTGCTAAAATAATTTACTGTTTGGTCTAGTCAAAACTTGAAGATAGGTTCCCTCTGTTTTCCAGTCTCTGTCAGAGGATTGGTCTCTAACTTTGGTAAATGTCAGTTAGCAAACATAGGTGACCTAATCACATTATTCAGTCCTTCTTTCTGCTTTTCATGAAATTCCACTCCACTAAGCCCCTGCCTTTCCCCCTCTTTATTTTTTTCATTCTCCCTTGAAAATACTTGGTTGCCTCTGCAGAAATCCAAGCTGATTTCAGTTCATGCTGAACCCTCTTTCATATTGCTATAGTTATTGAATAAAAGCTATCATTAGCAACTTAAAGTTGTGTCTGGTTTTATCTCTTTCTTGTTTTTGAGGTGGGGTCTCACTCTGTCTCCCAGACTGGAGTGCAGTGGAATGATCTCAGCTCACTGCAACCTCCATATCGCTGGCTCAGTTGACTCTCCCACCTCAGCCTCCTGAGTAGCTGGGATTACAGTAGTGCACCACCATGTACCACTTTTTTTTTTTTTTTTTTTTTTTTTTTTTTTTTTGTACTTTTAGTAGACATGGGGTTTTGCTATGTTTCCCAGGCTGGTCTCAAACTCCTGAGCTGCAGCAATCCACCTTCCTTGGCCTCCCACAGTGCTGAGATTACAGGCATGAGCCACCATGCCCAGCCTTGGTTATATCATTGACAATTAATCCCGTATGATTTTAAATATGCTACTTTGTCTCAGATTATTATTTATTTGATTTATTCAATTAATACTTATTATACCACTATGTATCAATAATTCTACAGAAAGCGGGTTACAAAAGGACTCATGTTCTTAACAATGTCATCCCCGTGCAAAAGAGAAAACAAGTAAGCAAATACAATGTTATCACTGTTTGGTCAAAA
>NW_016813671.1:0-1314 GCF_001698545.2 Rhinopithecus bieti
CTGGGCCTGCATGAAACTGCGCACCTTGGTGCCCGGCGCTGCCCACAGCACTACCCGCCCTTTGCTGGGCTGCTCAATGGTGTAAACCAGATGCTCGGGGGCCCAGAGTAACTGTCCATGCTCCTCAGGGCCTCTGTAGGGATAGGCGCAGTGGCCCCCTCCCACATCTGGGAACACAGGCCTGTGAAGGTTCTGCCTTACCATGCTCACCCACCCCTTTCTCCCCAGCCCTGGGCTGCCACCAGAGCTCCAATCCTGCTGCTGCTCAGGCCCTCAGGTGGCTTCGAGGCTGGCACTGCTCTGGTTCCCCTGCACAAAAGGTCCCCCCACATTCACCTTCCCTGTCACCCCAGGGAAGGTCCCAGGGAAGGTCACCCTCCAGGCCCAGCCTCCTTGCTCTCCATCTGCCCTAGTCCTGCGTGTCCCTCAAGGCCAGCTTGTGTCCCCTACCCAGGAAGGCCCCACTTCTTACCCTCACCAAGTTCTCACCCCCAGAAATCCCCAACGCTGACCAACAGTGCTCCTTAATCTGTCTCACTGGTGGGGCAGGGGTCTCCTTTCAGAGCCTCCGTGTGTGCCTGGCCAGGGCCGGGCACAGGTGGGAATGGTGATTTTAGAAACGGGCCCTCCCTCCAGCTGAGGGAGGGGTGGGTGGCGCGGAGAGTGGGGGGCTGATGGTTGGCACTGTTCTGCAGCACAGAATCAGCGCTGCGATGGGCCCAGGTGCTTCCAGAGCAGTTACAGGCCTCCTCATGTTGGGCGAAGGGGACCCCTTTTCAGGCCTCCCCCTTGCAAGCAGAGCAGGCGCCTGTTCCTGAGGTCCTGGTACCAGTCTTGCTGGGTCAATTACTTGTGGGCAGAGCTGCAGTGGGACTCACATGCCCGGAAAACAGAACCTTCTGGCATTCCTGGGCTTCCTTCCCCGGCCCCAGGGAGCCCTCAGGCCGAGTCTTGGCAGGAGGGGCCATAATGTGGGGGGCAGGGTCCCATTGCTGGGCTCCCAGAGCAAACACGAGTGGATGGCACCACCTGGTGGCCATACTGACACATAGCTGTCCTGGCTTGTGGTTCCAGGGGGCTGTGTCTCACTCTTCTGTGACCTCCGCACCATGAGGCCACCCTCTATGGGCACATCCTAGACCACCAAATCCCCCCTCAGCGCCCCATGTCAGAGACAGCCCAAGTCAGCTCTCCTGTGGAACCTTCAGTGACTCTTGCTGACCGCAGAGGATGCACCCCAGAAGCCGGCATTCAAAGCCCTGCCATGTGGGCTTAGTGAAGCCACGCCCTTTCTGTTCCACCAGAACTACTTTT
>NW_016813672.1:0-11048 GCF_001698545.2 Rhinopithecus bieti
AGGCAATGCCTTGCCCTGCTTCAGCTCTCGTTGGTCGGGCGGTAGCAGCTGACCAGCATCAATTGTCCAGCACCCCGGGTGAGATGACCCCAGTACCTCAGTTGAAAATGCAGAAATCACCAGTCTTCTGTGTCTCTTGCGCTGGGAGTTGGAGACTGGAGCTGTTCCTATTCGGCCATCTTGCTCCACCCCTCGTCACCTTCCTTTATCTTCTTTCTTTGCCACTGTCACCTGTGTATATTCAGTCCGGGTTCAGTTCAAGACCATTTTTGAACGTTTATTTGATTCCAAGCACATTGAGAGTATACATGTGAAATGAGAGATTTCCAGTCCTAAAGGAATCTCTTATCATTAACTACTCATGTATATTTAAATTAACTACTCATACGTTTATTAAATTGTGAGTACATAATTTATACGTAGCTAACGAAGCACTGAATTATCATTATTTGAGAGTAATTAGAATAAGGACAATTTGAATAAAAGAAACCCATGAAGTATAGATTTTTAAAAAATATATATGTGTGTGTGTGTGTATGTGTATGTGTACTCACAATTTAATAAGAGGCATATAAACAAATATATGTATTTATATACAAATATATAGTTGAATATATATATATATATTTGTTTCTGTGTCTGTCTCTTATTAAATTGTATATTTGTTTCTGTGTCTGTCTCTTATTAAACTGTGAGTTTCTTAAGGACATGAATTATATCCTATCCATCTGTGTTTCTTTAGCACCCAGTACAGTGGGTGCTAAAGGTAGACTGGCATATGGTAGACATTCAATTGTTGAATGAAGAAACTCAAAGACTTTGTCCTATGTTTGGAGGGCACATATAAAAATATTTCATTTATAAACTTCAAATTCTCTTTCACCTTAACATTTTAAAGTAAAAGGGCAAGTATTTATCATCCACACTTTATAGTTGAAGAAACAGAGAGGCAAATGTTACCTGATTTCCCATATGTTGTGGTGCTAGCACCCTGGTCTACTGATATCTGTCTTAGAATCAATTTCATGAGGAAAGCAACCTAGGCAAAAAGCTAATTATACAAGTGTTAAGAGTTCATCACTTTTTCAAATTGTATAGAATAAATGCTTTTTGGGGGTTGAGCTGATGTGTACTTTATATTAACATTTTACTTAGACAAGGAAATGAGTGACTCTCTCAGTATATTCAGTAATTTTATTAATTCCCAAGAGCCTGCTTTGTACTAGTCACTGTGTTGTGCTAGATGTTAAAGATATGATGATGAATACCACATGTGTTGTTAATAAGCTTTCACTCAAGTGGAAGGCAAAAGCAAATACATTGTGGTAACCTAAAATGGAAGGGGTTTATTTGCTTTTTTGCTTGTTTGCTTAGTTACTTTATCAAATGTTTACAATGAGCAAGGCCTCGGAATAAGCATTTTATAGACACAGTTTTATTTACTCTTTCCAACAGCCCTAGGGGGTAAAATTACTATCACCATTTTATAGATAAGAAAATTGAAGTATGACTGTTGTGTTGTGGGGCCACCAATGAGTGGACAATTGGTTCTTTGTGGAGGAACTAGAGAAGGAAACTGGGACTAGGAGGATGGTATGGTCATAATGGGTCAAGGAAGAGATCTAAAAGATTTATTTAAAGCACATTTTTAGTAAAAGAGTAGCAGTTATTTTTTATTTTTTATTTTTTTTGACCAGAATTGTTTTAGTCCTTTAATCATCTTTGAAGCCTTTTTTGGATCACATTTTGTCTTAAGATCACATGTCTGGCATGGATCCCTGGGAATATGCAGAAAGGACATCTTAGAATGCTCTAGTTGGCTAGAGGTTTGGAAACATCTGAAGGATTTTTCTGGTCAGGTCCAGTAAGAGAAGTGATGCTGCAAGTTCTGGTCTTGGAGCATTTCAGGATATGGGAATTGAATGTAGTGAATATGGAAATAATAATGAGAAATCCATAAACAAGTTTTAAAAATAGGTGACTTCCATGCCCTGTTTTTGGCTTTTCCCATGGTATCACTTAATTATATTACATTGCACATGGATTGAGCCAGGCAGAGTATGTAACAGTTGACCTTATACGCCCTAATATTTTCACTGGCTTTAGTTCATGTTGCAAGTATTGAGTTGATTATAAAATATAAAAAAAAATCAAAATGAGGTTCATCATAGGATTCTGAATATGAGACAATTTCAGAGAAAGCAGAGACACCGTTGCTTTTCATTACTAGAATGTCATTGCTTTCCAATAGTTAATGAAGCACTGAATTACCATTATTTGAGAGTAATTATTATAAGGACAATTAGAATAAAAGAAACCCATGAAGTACAGATTTTTAAAAAAGAAATATGATTTTGTTATTATGATCGACTTTATTCAGTACTGTGAAAGAAACCAACAACTTAATGTTCTGCTGTTTACTTGAGCTGCTAACAAAATGGTATCAGGAAGCAGCTTACAGGGACTGCTTTAGTGTCTATTTAAGTGTCATTTGTAATTATAAGATCTAAATGATAAACAAATGGAAATGTTTAAACAAATGGAAATGTTTAAGCCATTAAACATGGTTCAGTTTCTTTTAATAGATGAATATTTCCCTCAAATCATAATCATGTTTACACTTTCAATGGTTAATACATTTACACTCCACCCATGTTAATGTATTATAAATTTTGAGTTGGTGGAATGTGATTTAATACTTAATGACAAAAGCCACTAGAAGTTTTTCTTTTTATCTTTTACTAAGTAATATTTTATACAGACAAAAGAATATAATCTATATGTAATATAAATGCAAGTTATGAAGCATAAATAAGATAATAACCTGTGAATCCACCGCCTAATGTAACAGTTAAAATATTCCCAATTTTATACTGGGAAGCTCCCTGAATTCACTTTCTTCACTTTCTTCCCAGTTCTCTACTGTTCCACCCACTGAAATAACCATTTTCGGTTTGGTGTTATTGCCCTGGTGTGTGCGTGTGTGTGTGTGTGTGTGTGTGTGTGGTTTTTTTAATGGCCTTCCCCTAATGTATATATCTGTAAATACATTTGTTTACTTTTACTTGTTTCTGAGCTTTATAAAAATGTAATTGTATGTCAGAGATTTTTGAGGTTAGGTATTAGCTAGTTTATCTATTGCCCAATGAGTCCACCTATAATTTTTTGAACTGTGGTTTAGCACATCTCAGTTTTTAAAGTGCTTTAATATATTTTCTTGGACATCTTCACAGTTGTCCTTGTGAGTAAAGCAGCGGAGGTAACATTTAACTCATTTACTTTTGGTAGATAAACGCCATCAAGACTAAGCTCAGATTTAAAAAAATAAAATGTGGCTTCTCTGTGGTGTGAACTCATGTTATTCTCTTCTTTCAAACTGTGTTCTAGCCACTCCATTTCCCTTTTATTTCCTCAGATATGTAAACCTTTTTTCTACGTCAGGGATTTTGCATATACCGTTCTTGATTCCTAAAATACTCTTCTACCTCTTTTTAGCATCACTAACTTAATTTTTGTCCTTCAGATCTCAACTGATACTTGATTTCCTTCCTTGACCACTTTACTGGGGGAGTCCACATGCCTTTATTGTCTGTTGTTTGTTTTCCACATTGCACTATGCCAGTTTTTTTTCCAGCTTGATTCAGGTGTAACTGATGAATAAAATTATATAAATTTAAGGTGTATGACATGATGATTTGATACATGGAATTATGAAATGATTATCACAATTAAATTAGTTAAAACATCTATCACCTCACCAAGATACCTTTTTTTTGTTACTGTGGTGGTGGAGAGAACATCTAAAATCTACTCTTTTAGCAAATTTAAGTATACAATACAGTATTGTTAACTATAGTCATTATGCTGTATATTAGATTCTTAGAACGTATTCATGTTATAACTGAAAGTTTGTAGCCTTTGACCAACATATGCCAATTTGTGAGTATATATTCTTACGCTTCTTCATGTTTTTGAAGATGAACATTGGACAAAAAACATGAGCAAACATAAGAATATATAATCACGTTTGTTTTTTGGTCCAGTGATTTGACTGAAAGATCCATGCAGGCAGAGACAATGCCTCTTTTATCCACCAATATGTACCCAGTGTCTTCTAAACTGTTTTGCATGTAGGAATTCAATAAATAGATAATAAATGAATGTAATTATAATCTTGTATTAAAGATGAAATACACAGGCAATAATTGTTTTTCTGTATACCTGGGCAGCATCAAATTTAGGTTAAATATCAGATTTCTAAAGATATTGCCCACTTTGAAGTTGTATATCCCAGAAGATAGTAAATTAAGATTTTATTGGCTTTCTGATATTGATTATTTGAAATGCTAGGTACATTGTACATTTGAGTTGGTAACTACCTTGTAATTCATTGACTGGAAAGAAAGATAAAAAGCTGTTAACCTTTTTTACTTGTCATGAGGTGAATTGTGCACAATAAATCTTTTCTGTCTTTAGTTGTTTGCCTGAGTAAGTGATCTAATAGATTCACAGGTCTTGTCACCAATAAATATTGAAAATTTCCTTTCTTTTTTTGTGAATTTGAAATTAATGTGACATTATCTGTAATGTCTATGTGTGTGTAATGTCTATGTGTGCATGTGTGTGCATATATGTGGAAGAGAGAATTTGTGTGTGTTTATGTGTGTCTGATGTCCATGGTGAGGAAGAATATGCAAACAAATTTGAGTTCTGTTGTCTCCTTACAAGTAAATATGTAGAATTATGCATTAAGAGTAGGATTTTTTAAAAAAATGGTGTGTTGCATAAATTATTTTCTTTCAAAGAGCAGAATTAAAGGGAAGGCAAATTGGACAGTTGCCAAGTGTTGCATTCCATGTGGGGCTCTGCAATGTCACTGCAAATGTAATAAATAGAGAAAATCACATTTACCACAATTTTTTTCAAGGAGAGAACACAAGTGGTTGCAAGTAAATCTGTGGTGTGCTCCATCACAACAGATGGTCCCTACAGTGTCCTCCAAGGAGAACTAGTGAACTGCAGGCATGTTTTGCAGAGCCGAGCATGCAAACGGGGCATTGTACCCTTCGTTCTCCTTGTCTGTTCTTACCCAGAGCAGTAGTTCCTACTAAATGCTTAAAGAATGTTTAAATTAATTTTATGAGAATTTAAATTTGAAGAGGAATCACATTATTGTCTGCCCATGGTACCCACTTCTCCTTGATGGGCTTTGCTAATTTCTAAAAGTATTGCCTGATCTATCTGGCTGCTGTTTACCTCCAACCCCTTGTCTTACCACTCTGTACCACAAGCAGTCTCATCCAGCTGCCCCAATCTTGCATCTTTTCCTAATGTGCTAAGCCTCTTCTGGTTGTCACAGGGCCTTTGAATATGCTGCTTGTTTGGTCTGAAATGCTCTTTCCCTAACTCTTTAAATGGCTTCATAGTGCTCAGATTTTAGCTTAAATATCAACCACTCAGAGGGGCATTTCTGTTGATCTATGTGAAATAGAAGTAGCCCAGTCTGAGTGCTCTCTTTATTTTCTTTATAACACTACTATCTATAATGATTTTTTTCTTTATTGTCTTGTGTCCTCACTAAGATGTTAGTGACATGAAGACATGGGCCTAATTGTCTTGTTTTGTTTTTCATCTTGTATTCCCAGTTAGTTTCTAGAACAACATTTTAATTACATAATAGATTCTCATTAAATGTTTTAAAAATTAATTTAGGAATGATCGATACTCAGTTCTGCAATTTCTAGTTTGTACATTCTAATTTTTTCATATCATCATAATGTTTTATTTCTGCAAGCGTTTATAAATTTTATGTAAGTTGTCTTTCATATGAAAGAGCAGACTCAGCCCAGGTTTTCCTGTGATGATGTCTATAATCAAGATATATCTGGACCGAACCAACGAGTCAGTTTACTTAGCAGTCGATAAAAACATGACAGAACCCTGCTACACTAATTTGCTACTTATTCTTCTTTGATGCAAATTTTGGTATGCTACCTTTATATAAAAAATAAATATACATCTATGTACATGTGTACTTGAAAACTGCATTTCACTCTTGTTGAAATATGGCTCATCTGGTTTAAGCACAATCTTTAAGCAGGAACATAAAGGATATCTTGAAATCCCTTCTGTATTTATAACCGCTGATATTTGAGAGTCTGTACTATGATCCAGGCCCAGGGCTACCTGCTTTGATTTCTTACTTATATTTAATATTCTCAACAACCAAATGAGATAGGTATGATTTTATCAATGTGGATTAGAGAAAGTCAGTAAATTATAACATTTGTTTTACATGTATAGACTGATAGACTGATAATTTGCAACCATGAAAGTTTTGGATTTTGCTAAATAAATCTTTGATTTTTCCTGAACAACTAATAAACAGGATTGATATAACAGCTGTTGTCATTTATGATTCTCAAAATATTTAACCAAAAAGTACTTTATGCTTATGACTAAATTGTCAACTAAATCTTTTTGTCTTTTTACGCTTAATCAAAGGAATACTTTTTGTGACTAGTGTTTAGAAAGCTGTCTTTATAATCAGAGTCACAAATTAGTGTGTTGATGTTAGTGCATTTTGATCATGTCCTTTATGTATCTTATCTCCTTACTTTCGGTTGTTCCCCTTCGTGGATTTTTTTTTTTTTTTTTTTTTGAGATGGAGTCTCGCTCTGTCACCCAGGCTGGAGTGCAGTGGTGGCGCAATCTTAGCTCACTGCAAGGTCCGTCTCCCGGGTTTACGCCATTCTCCTGCCTCAGCCTCCTCAGTAGCTGGGACTACAGGCGCCTGCAACCTCGCCCGGCTAGTTATATGTATTTTTTAGTAGAGACGGGGTTTCACCGTGTTAGCCAGGATGGTCTCGATCTCCTGACCTCGTGATCTGCCCGTCTCGGCCTCCCAAAGTGCTGGGATTACAGGCTTGAGCCACCGCGCCCGGCCTTCTTTTTCTTTTTTACAGTGAGAGTGGCAGTAACCATGACAAATAAAAATGCTATGTGTATAGAAGATCCTCTATTTCAGGTTAGGTCCCACAAGGCTATTTTTCAGTTGTTCTTAAATCCAAAGTGGCTTAAGGGGTTTCAGCTTGTAATGCTCAACTGCCTTTCCAACAAGCAGTTATGAGATTTAAAATGCACAAATAGTGTGAAATCTTAAAATCAGGGATAGTTATTTTTCACTTGTTTACATGGCTCATTTTATTAAAATTGGGTTGAAACAAGAAGCCCCTTTTCCTGTGTTCTCTGGAAGTATCTTAGAAATGCTTCAATGGCTACTGAATATACAGCGAGATAATCACCATGTTTCCTTCATGTTCTTGGATAGACTTTTTACCTTGCCCAGGATTAAAATTAGGCAATGTTCTAACTACATTTTACAAAGTATTTTTTAATCTCTTGCTGGTAGATTGTCAGCTGCACAATGTGGCACTTTTACCTGTGAGATTGTCAGTTGCACAATGTGGCACTTTTACATGTGTTGTGGTTTTTTAGTGGTTGCCCTAGATTTTTCAACCCGTATTTACTACTAAATTCACTTTCAAATGACACTATATTGTTTCTTGGGTAGTACAGATACCTTGTAACAGAGTATACCCAATCCCTCCCTCCCTGTCCCCTATAACGTTGCTGCGATTCATGTCACTTATCCATATGCTTTGATCCATAGGCTATATTCAACCAATACATTGTTTACATTGTTACTATTATTACTTTGAATAAAGTTGTCTAATAAGTCAATTAAGAATAAGGAGAATACAATATTTTATTTTACCTTCATTCTTTCTCCAACTCTCTTTCTTCAAAAAGATCCAAGTTTCTGATTTGTTTAATTTTTCTTCTTCCTGAAGAACTTTTAAAACATTTCCTGGAGGACATGTCTGCTAGCAATGAGTTTCTTGCTTTCGTTTGTCTGAAAAAGTCTTTATTTCTTCTTTACTTTTGCAGGATTGCTGCACATACAATTCTAGGTCAGCGTTTTTAAAAATTTCCCCTTACTTTGGGAGGCCGAGACGGGCGGATCACGAGATTAGGAGATCGAGACCATCCTGGCTAACACAGTGAAACCCCGTCTCTACTAAAAAAAATACAAAAACCTAGTCAGGTGTGGTGGCGGGCGCCTGTAGTCCCAGCTACTTGGGAGGCTGAGGCAGGAGAATGACGTAAACCCGGGAAGCGGAGCTTGCAGTGAGCTGAGATCCGGCCACTGCACTCCAGCCTGGGCGACAGAACGAGACTCTGTAACAACAACAACAACAACAACAACAACAACAATTTCCCCTTGCTTTCCCTTGTTCCCCTTCGTGGATTTTTTTTTTTCTTTTTCTTTTCTTTTCAGAAACAGAAAATGCTTCAACCTACTCTCTTCTTGCTTGCACTGTCTGATTCAAGAAAAGTTGTTGATTTTCTGTTTGTTCATCTTTTTTTCTTGTTGGAAGGTTGAGTGACAACTTGCAAGGTCTTTACGTGTTAGAACTGAAACTAGAAGTCCCTTTGTGACTTACTCTTTGTCTTTCAAAATACTTTATACTGTTGCAAAATTGCAAACACCCATTAAACATTTTAGTCTTCTTATATTTTCAATTTTAATATATTATCTTTATTTTCTTTTGTAATTATTTCTCTTCGCAGATTTTCAGTTTTTAATATATTGTATTTATTTAATTTTCCTTGTAATTATTTCTCTTTTATTTTATTTAATTTTCTTTGCAATAATTTCTCTTTTTAACGTTGTATTTGTTGTATTTGTACTTACTGGATGTAGCATGGGTAGTAACATTCTTAAAATACCTCAAAATCAAACGTAGGAACAGCAAGCCAACTGAAGACTGTTTGTAACATGATAAGGTAACTAAATGTCTGCCCACTTGACTGTTATCACCATTTACTGATGGCATCAGAGTAATTCAGTAGCTGAATTTTGTCTGCATAAAAACTGTTTAGAGTCATTTTCACATTAATTATGTACATTAGGAGTGGCACTATAAGTGGATATTTGGTGGGAGTAGGTGAAGGCTAGTGTGACCCATTAAGTTCAAGGGCATGTCACTCGATGAAAATCTGTATAGATACTGATATCTTCATGTATGTTAAGATCCCCTAGTATATGCTCCCATAGTATTCAATGTAATATACTTACTACACAGTTGCTTGTTTTACTTGCCTGTCTCCCCTACAAATAGATTTTGCTTTCTCTCTCACTGGTTCTGTCTCCTTTCTTCTTCCCTCCTTCTTTCTTTCTCTTTCTTTCTTTCCTTTTTTTTTTTTTTTTCTTTTTCCATTACCTGATTCAAATCAGTGACTCAGCAAACATTAGCACTATTTCAGTCTTTAGCCAGATTATACTTTATGGTTGCTGAATAACATTTAATACTTTTTCTATGTTGCGGCTAAGGAACACTTTGGCCTTCAAGCATAAAGTATTTTCCCCCATAGGAAATCTGTTTGGAATTTAATTAAGAATAGTTGAGCGGGATAGTCTTGAGTATTTTAACTTAAATAATGTTGAGATGAAGCAAGTCGTGCTTTTTTACATAGCAAAGTAGGTCTACACCTGTCTAGCCTCATTTAGGTACTGGATTTGTATTTTGAAGAGCTGTGCTTTGATGTCTATGTGTGCTATAGTTTGCATATGGTTTGTTTGACCCCTCCAAATCCTATGTTGATATTTAATTCCCAGTGTGGCAGTGTTGGGAGATGGGGCTTAGTGGGAGGTGTTTGGGTCCTGGGGTTGGATCCTTCATGACTGACCAGCTTGGTGCTTTCCTCATGGTGCTGAGTGAGTTCTCACTCTATTAGCTCCCATAATAACTGGTTGTTAAAGAGAGGCAGGCATCTTCCCCCTCTCTCACTTCTGTTCTTATCATGTGATCTCTGTACGTGGCAGTTCCTCTTTACCTTCTGCCATCAGTGGAAGTAGCCTGAGGCTCTCACCAGATGCTGATGCTGGTGCCATGCTTTGTGTACAGCTTGTACAATCATGAACCAAATAAATCTCTTTTCTTTATAAATTGTCTAGCTTCAGGCATTCCTTTATAGCAGTGCAAATGAACTAACAAAATGTGTTTGTGTGTTTCATAGATTAGTACAAATTGTATTAAAACATTTGAGTGCTTACATACATTTTTTTTTGAAAAAAATTCAACATAAGCAAAACATCAACTTACATTTGTAACTGTGTATAGAATGCTGGTACTGTGTCTAAAACCAGTATGTTTCCCTAGGTTTGGAAAATGTCACCACAACGTGTTTGCTGAAGGCAAATAGTTTGTGTTTGTTTGATACAAAATATTTAATTTTTATGAGTGAATCAGTGGTAGAAATCAGTATAGGTTTTTTGGAAGCAGGCAGATCAAACTCCTACTTGGTTAACAATATTTTTCACTGATGAGCTAGCTGATTGTTCTGATGCTGTGTAGACATAACTTTAGTCAAATAGAGAAACAGAAGGTTTCATTAAAGGGCACAGTTAACAATTTTCTTTTTGTACAGTACTGTTTTTTTCTCTTTCTAGGTTGATATTTTATTTTCATTATTATAGCATCCAAGTGCTGTTAGCGCATGGATAAATCATTTCATCTATTTCACTGACAGGATTGTGCCGAGCGTCTTCTCAAGGCTTCATAATGATTGAATATAGAAAACTGCAGGGTTAAACCTCACCCCACTGCAGTTTTCTCAAATTTAAAAGGGAAATTTAGTTTATGAGTGTCTGTAGATGGAAGATAGTACAGAATAGAGATTTATGCTATCCCCTGAACTTCATAGCAGTTTATTTGGTTCTGGGGAGAATATATTTTTTTAAATAAAGTAATGCTTATATGGGTCAGAGGAAAAGGTTTGGATTCAAATGGAATTTTGACCTTTTCTCTGTAGATTTGTTTGAAAAATGCTGGAAAGATCCATGAAATAGTAAATGGCTCAGTGTGTTTTTGAATATTTTTAAAGTGGCAGGCAGAATTCTAAGTTGAAATGTGAATTGTTTTTGAAAGAATTTAATCTTATATTTTTGAGGATGGATTTGCATTGAGAACTGGTTAAAAAAA
>NW_016813672.1:11199-16620 GCF_001698545.2 Rhinopithecus bieti
CAGGTGATTTTCAATATAAAACTTGTATTTATTGATATTTTCTTTTAGCAGCTAGTTTATTGGAGGGATATGACAATGGAGTACAGATTTCCTGCAGCTTTGGATTTCTACTCAGACTAATTCTTAGCGATAAACACATTAGTTCTTCCAAATATTCGATATGGATTCAAAAATTAGAACAATCAATTGGATGCGAGTGATTAATTGGAATACCAGAAATATTAGAGTATTTGTTTATTTTGCCATCCAAAATATAATCTAAATATGTGCTCTAACTTTGAATTTTATTTTAGAAACTTCTAAATTCTCAAGCTAAGTGCAAATTTGATGTATTTATGTATAGTTTTCAATAGTTTGCTTTAAAAAGGACTTTACAAAACATGTATTTTCAAAGCATCGTTCGTGTTTGTGCACACACAAAAATAAGGTTCTTTCTTCTTGATAGTAGAACAAAAATATTAGGTGCTGTGAATACAACTTGGTGTCATTTTGTGAAACTCTCAGGCCTTATATCTCTTGGGATTTTAAAATTGTAATTTACATGCAAAACCAATGTTTGGGGATTTAAAGGATGATTGTCGAATTTAAGGATTACCTAAATCCTGTGCTTTAACTTCTGCTGCTTCTGTTTATTGTTCATTTCTTTGCTAATTGATATCTTCTCAGAGGAGGAAGCAGGAAAGAAGGAGAGCCTTCAGTACAAATTAGTTAATTTTATTACTGATGTGTTTGACTAAAGAGTGTAAACAAAGTGATTAAAGTGGGTTTAACATGATGTGTGGCTTTCACAATGGTTTTTGTTTTCTGTGTTCCTGGATCATCAAGAATTTTCTCTTACTTTGGGCTTAGTTTTCTAGTAGTCTTCAGTAGAAGTGGCTATTGTGGGAACTTTAAACATTTTAATGCATTTTATATATAGTGAGGTTAGCTTTGGGTAAAACATTAAATTGTACAGCTTGTATTCAGTATGTTACCCATTTTTCCTAAGAGTTTGTTTTTCTTCTTCAGGTTCCTCTTCTCCCCTTTATTCCTTCCCTTCCTTCCTCCCTCTCTTTCTTCCTTTCTTTAATACAAACTTACTGAACTTCAACTATGTGCTAGAATGTATGTCTGCATCTTAACAGTGGAGCCCTGGAGGCAATGTTAGTTTTCATGGACAACTAAGGGCACAATCAGATAACTACCCATACATTCAGCGGACTGGTTTTGGTGCAAGTGGTAAGTCCCCTTCTCTCGCAGTCATTATATTAGCTAGGGTAGGTTACATTGCTGTAACAAATATCATCAACATGTACTAGCACAAGCAAAGTTGAAGTCTTTCTCAGGAAACAGTTCCCAGCCAGTGTTTCAAATTGGGATGATGGGGGTCTCTGACGAAGGCTGATGTATGGCTTCGTGGGTCTAAGCCATTTCAGCCAATGTAAGAAGATACAAAGAGTGGAGTATTGTGCAAGAGAGTTTATGGACCAGACCTGAGAACAGTATGCATAATTTCCATTCACATTTTGTAGTCACATATCCAGATTAACTGCAAGGGAAACTGAGAAAAGGAATATAGGCCTGTGCCTAGAAAGAAGTGGGGAATGAATTGTGATAGATGTATATTGTCATGGAGCCATAGTCATGGATAAGCCAGAACTAACTAGTAGTTTTCACAAAGATATTCTGGTTTTAATTTAAAAACCTTAAAAATAAGTCCTATGCCTTTTTTCCTGTTTACAAAAAAATGTTCCTAGATCTGTGTGGGAGACTTATTATATATATAAACAATTTAGAAGAATGGTAAATCTGCCCCTAATCATATAGCCAAGGGGATGTTACAATATTGTTTTATTTCTGGCCCTTTACATGCATTTTGAAATATAATAGGGATCATAGTACATATAGTTTCGGATTTTTTATTTAAAACTAATATTTTGAGCTTTTTTCATGCCACAGATGTACGTGAAAACATTATTTACTATGTCCCTACAGATTTTTATCATAAGGATATACTATAACTTACTTAATTATAAATTTATTGATGGAATTGATAATATTTTCATTGTTTAGTATAAGTATGTTTTTAGCGAGTAACTTTTATAAATCAATGTATACCTGCTTTTCTGATTATTAGCTTAGTTGACTTGACTCAAGGGGTATGAATATATCTGTTTCTTAATGCACACTGTTAATTTGATTTGCAAAGAATGTATGCCAATTTGTCTTCCAAAGAGCAGGAATGAATGTGCCCGCAAAGTTGTGGGCAATTACCAGATGACCCAGAGATTTCATTCTTAGGTATTATCGCAGAGAAATAAGAACTTATGATCATACAAAACCTATACTGGGATTTGCATGATGGCTTTATTCATGTTGGCTAAAACCAAAACAACCCAGATTTCCTTAACTGGGTGAATGGTTAAACAGCTTGTGCTACATCCATATGGAATACTACTCGTCCATAAAGAGGATGGAGCTATTGACGCATGCAAAACTTGGATGCGTCTGTAGAGAATTGTGCTGAGTGAATAACAACAGCCCTGAAAGATTAGATACTGTATGACTCAATTTATTTAACATTTTTTAAATTAAAAAAAGAACAGGTTAGTGGTTGCCATGGGTTAGGTTGGGGAGGAGCAAGCAGGGAAGTATGTGATTATAAAGGGGCAACACCAGGACTCTTTAGTAAGGGAACATTTCTGTCTCTTGATTATGATGGTGGATATGCCAACCTACATGTGTGAAAAGTTGCACAGAACTAAAACATACACATGCGTGCACACACACACACACACACACACACACACACACACACAAATACACATGAGTACCACCAGGAAAATCAGATAGGTGATAGATTTTATCAATGTCAATATGGTATCCAATGTTGTACTACAGTTTTAAAGATGTAACCATTGGAGAAATGAGTAAAGGGCATTCAAGATCTCTGTTATTTCTTGCAACTAACTGCATGTGAATTTATAATTATCTCAAAATAAAAGTTTGATTAAAATGTAGTGCACAAAATTTATTATATAGCTTATTACTTTTATTTAATAAGTTTCTGCTGTTTGATGATTTAGACTTTTCTGTAATTATAATTAGTAAATTATCCCTTTTATTCATTCCCCACTATCTCTGGCTGGTAGTTAAATGTTCTGAGACTTTTCTTGTTTCCCTGCTCAAATTTTCTTCTTTTACTTTTGGTAATTATTGCATATAGCAGCAATTCCAAAATATTTCTTCACCTTCTTCTCGCCTTTTGTTAGAACATAAGATCCCAAATATTTCATTGACCTATTTGTAGGTAGGGTAGTTCAGACCCCAGTCTATTTTTTACATTTTAATTTTGTTTTCTTTAAATGTAATTGCCAAAGTATTTCTGGACCAGCCCTGGTTGATTTAGTGCCTAAAGAACTGGTCATACCTATTTATATTCTTTTGGTCAGTAAGTTATGGTGTTAAAAGTGTTCTTTCATTTTATTACAAAAGAATCTGATTTTATTCACTTTATTTTAAGAGTTGCTCTAAATAGGAGAATTGAGTAATGATATTCCTCACATCCTCAGTTTAAAAGCCTTTATCATCCTCTCTCTGTGCAAAGTCCTTCTTTTGTTCTTTATTCATATGTTATTTATCACTTCTTTTTTTGTCACTGGCTCCCACTCCAATACTCCCACTCAATTTTCTGCTTTATGTATAGGTATATCCTTGTAAAATTTATAACATTTTGCATCCATTTCACATTTACATAAATATTATTGTGCCATATATATCTTTTAAGTAATTTAGTTATATAACGATCTCTATTATTCTACATAAATTTGCATATGTTTGTTGAGTTCTTCAAAATATTCAACTAGAATTTTGATTAAGATTACATTACATTTATAGATTAATTTGAGAAAATTGAGTTTTCACCGTTTAGTGCATGCCTAGTAAAGAAAGGTCTAATGATAAGCAATACAATTGATAGTATCTATGTTTCCTTTCTCTCTTAAGATTTTAATGAGAGACCCCTAATGTCATTTGCCTAATTTCTCCTTGATGATGCTTTTAGTATCCAGACGTTAATTATTTTACTACATTTGCTATACAGGAACTAATATTTAGGTGTGTGTTATACTACTAACACTTAAGTTTCTGTTATAATCCTAATAAAGTTCTCTCCTTATTGTATTTGGATTGTGTAATTTTCATTTGCAGAAATCTGCCAAAAGATTTGAAAATCTGTATCTTCTTGAGATTGTGTGGATAAACTTACATGCATAAAGATAAGAATTGCTGTGTCTCAGCCATACCTAGGAGAATCCCAGGCAAATGAATTGTCACCCTGAAAAAAGACATCAGAGAAACATATCTCCTAATACAATGAATTTATTCGGGAGTAAGCAAAAGGATTCAGGTACACCTATGGCAAGCCATAGGAGCATCTGAAGAAGGGAGTGGAAGGGGAAGCTTTTATTTGGCAAAAGAAGTTAATATAAGCTGCTTGCAAACAACAGTTCTTTGGTTCAGGAGGCTCAGAAATGGAGCTGGTGTCAGTTCATTGGTGGAGTTGCTGTTACTAGGCAAGTGTTCTTTTTTTTTAAATTACACTTTAGGTTCTGGGGTACATGTGTCCAACGTGCAGTTTTGTTACATAGGTATACACATGCCATGGTGGTTCGCTGCACCCATCAACCTGTCATCTACATGAGGTATTTCTCCTAATGCTATCCCTCCCATAGCCCTCAAACCCCGACAGGCCCCAGTGTGTGATGTTGCTCTCCCTGTGTCCATGTGTTCTCATTGTTCAACTCCCATTTATAAGTGAGAACATGCAGTGTTTGGTTTTCTGTTCTTGTGTTAGTTTGCTGAGAATGCTGGTTTCCAGCTTCATCCATGTCCCTGCAAAGGACATGAACTCATCCTTTTATGGCTGCATAGTATTCCATAGTGTATATGTGCCACATTTTCTTTATCTAGTCTATCATTGATGGGCATTTGATTTGGTTCCAAGTCTTTGCTATTATGAATAGTGCCTCAGTAAACATACATGTGCATGTGTCTTTATAGTAGAATGATTTATAATCCTTTGGGTATATACCCAGTAACCGGATTTCTGGGTCAAATGGTATTTCTGGTTCTAGATCCCTGAGGAATCGCCACATTGTCTTCCACAATGATTGAACTAATTTACACTCCCAACAGCAGTGTAAAAGCATTTCTATTTCTCCACAGCCTTAGCAGCATCCGTTATTTCCTGACTTTTAATGATCGCCATTCTAACTGGTGTGAGATGGTATCTCATTGTGGTTTTGATTTGCATTTCTCTGATGACCAATAATGATGAGATTATTTTCATATGTTTGTTGGCTGCATAAATGTTTTCTTTTGAGAAGTGTTTCTTCATATCCTTTGCCCTCTTTTGGTGGGGTTGTTTTTTTCTTGCAAATT
>NW_016813672.1:17530-26785 GCF_001698545.2 Rhinopithecus bieti
GTTTCTTAATGCACACTGTTAATTTGATTTGCAAAGAATGTATGCCAATTTGTCTTCCAAAGAGCAGGAATGAATGTGCCCGCAAAGTTGTGGGCAATTACCAGATGACCCAGAGATTTCATTCTTAGGTATTATCGCAGAGAAATAAGAACTTATGATCATACAAAAACCTATACTGGGATTTGCATGATGGCTTTATTCATGTTGGCTAAAAACCAAAAACAACCCAGATTTCCTTAACTGGGTGAATGGTTAAACAGCTTGTGCTACATCCATATGGAATACTACTCGTCCATAAAGAGGATGGAGCTATTGACGCATGCAAAACTTGGATGCGTCTGTAGAGAATTGTGCTGAGTGAATAACAACAGCCCTGAAAGATTAGATACTGTATGACTCAATTTATTTAACATTTTTTAAATTAAAAAAAGAACAGGTTAGTGGTTGCCATGGGTTAGGTTGGGGGAGGAGCAAGCAGGGAAGTATGTGATTATAAAGGGGCAACACCAGGACTCTTTAGTAAGGGAACATTTCTGTCTCTTGATTATGATGGTGGATATGCCAACCTACATGTGTGAAAAAGTTGCACAGAACTAAAAACATACACATGCGTGCACACACACACACACACACACACACACACACACACACAAATACACATGAGTACCACCAGGAAAATCAGATAGGTGATAGATTTTATCAATGTCAATATGGTATCCAATGTTGTACTACAGTTTTTAAAGATGTAACCATTGGAGAAATGAGTAAAGGGCATTCAAGATCTCTGTTATTTCTTGCAACTAACTGCATGTGAATTTATAATTATCTCAAAATAAAAAGTTTGATTAAAATGTAGTGCACAAAATTTATTATATAGCTTATTACTTTTTATTTAATAAGTTTCTGCTGTTTGATGATTTAGACTTTTCTGTAATTATAATTAGTAAATTATCCCTTTTATTCATTCCCCACTATCTCTGGCTGGTAGTTAAATGTTCTGAGACTTTTTCTTGTTTCCCTGCTCAAATTTTCTTCTTTTACTTTTTGGTAATTATTGCATATAGCAGCAATTCCAAAAATATTTCTTCACCTTCTTCTCGCCTTTTTGTTAGAACATAAGATCCCAAATATTTCATTGACCTATTTGTAGGTAGGGTAGTTCAGACCCCAGTCTATTTTTTACATTTTTAATTTTGTTTTCTTTAAATGTAATTGCCAAAGTATTTCTGGACCAGCCCTGGTTGATTTAGTGCCTAAAGAACTGGTCATACCTATTTATATTCTTTTGGTCAGTAAGTTATGGTGTTAAAAGTGTTCTTTCATTTTATTACAAAAAGAATCTGATTTTATTCACTTTATTTTAAGAGTTGCTCTAAATAGGAGAATTGAGTAATGATATTCCTCACATCCTCAGTTTAAAAGCCTTTATCATCCTCTCTCTGTGCAAAGTCCTTCTTTTTGTTCTTTATTCATATGTTATTTATCACTTCTTTTTTTGTCACTGGCTCCCACTCCAATACTCCCACTCAATTTTCTGCTTTATGTATAGGTATATCCTTGTAAAATTTATAACATTTTGCATCCATTTCACATTTACATAAATATTATTGTGCCATATATATCTTTTTAAGTAATTTAGTTATATAACGATCTCTATTATTCTACATAAATTTGCATATGTTTGTTGAGTTCTTCAAAATATTCAACTAGAATTTTGATTAAGATTACATTACATTTATAGATTAATTTGAGAAAAATTGAGTTTTTCACCGTTTAGTGCATGCCTAGTAAAGAAAGGTCTAATGATAAGCAATACAATTGATAGTATCTATGTTTCCTTTCTCTCTTAAGATTTTAATGAGAGACCCCTAATGTCATTTGCCTAATTTCTCCTTGATGATGCTTTTAGTATCCAGACGTTAATTATTTTTACTACATTTGCTATACAGGAACTAATATTTAGGTGTGTGTTATACTACTAACACTTAAGTTTCTGTTATAATCCTAATAAAGTTCTCTCCTTATTGTATTTGGATTGTGTAATTTTCATTTGCAGAAATCTGCCAAAAGATTTGAAAATCTGTATCTTCTTGAGATTGTGTGGATAAACTTACATGCATAAAGATAAGAATTGCTGTGTCTCAGCCATACCTAGGAGAATCCCAGGCAAATGAATTGTCACCCTGAAAAAAGACATCAGAGAAACATATCTCCTAATACAATGAATTTATTCGGGAGTAAGCAAAAAGGATTCAGGTACACCTATGGCAAGCCATAGGAGCATCTGAAGAAGGGAGTGGAAGGGGAAGCTTTTATTTGGCAAAAAGAAGTTAATATAAGCTGCTTGCAAACAACAGTTCTTTGGTTCAGGAGGCTCAGAAATGGAGCTGGTGTCAGTTCATTGGTGGAGTTGCTGTTACTAGGCAAGTGTTCTTTTTTTTTAAATTACACTTTAGGTTCTGGGGTACATGTGCCCAACGTGCAGTTTTGTTACATAGGTATACACATGCCATGGTGGTTCGCTGCACCCATCAACCTGTCATCTACATGAGGTATTTCTCCTAATGCTATCCCTCCCATAGCCCTCAAACCCCCGACAGGCCCCAGTGTGTGATGTTCCTCTCCCTGTGTCCATGTGTTCTCATTGTTCAACTCCCATTTATAAGTGAGAACATGCAGTGTTTGGTTTTCTGTTCTTGTGTTAGTTTGCTGAGAATGCTGGTTTCCAGCTTCATCCATGTCCCTGCAAAGGACATGAACTCATCCTTTTTATGGCTGCATAGTATTCCATAGTGTATATGTGCCACATTTTCTTTATCTAGTCTATCATTGATGGGCATTTGATTTGGTTCCAAGTCTTTGCTATTATGAATAGTGCCTCAGTAAACATACATGTGCATGTGTCTTTATAGTAGAATGATTTATAATCCTTTGGGTATATACCCAGTAACCGGATTTCTGGGTCAAATGGTATTTCTGGTTCTAGATCCCTGAGGAATCGCCACATTGTCTTCCACAATGATTGAACTAATTTACACTCCCAACAGCAGTGTAAAAGCATTTCTATTTCTCCACAGCCTTAGCAGCATCCGTTATTTCCTGACTTTTTAATGATCGCCATTCTAACTGGTGTGAGATGGTATCTCATTGTGGTTTTGATTTGCATTTCTCTGATGACCAATAATGATGAGATTATTTTTCATATGTTTGTTGGCTGCATAAATGTTTTCTTTTGAGAAGTGTTTCTTCATATCCTTTGCCCTCTTTTTGGTGGGGTTGTTTTTTTCTTGCAAATTTGTTTAAGTTCTTTGTAGATTCTGGAAATTAGCCCTTTGTCAGATGGATAGATTGCAAAAATTTTCTCCCATTCTGTAGGTTGCCTGTTCACTCTGATGATAGTTTCTTTTGTTGTACAGAAGCTCTTGGGTTTAATTAGATCCATTTGTCTATTTTGGCTTTTGTTGCATTGCCTTTGGTGTTTCAGTCATGAAGTCTTTGCCCATGCCTATGTCCTGAATGGTATTGCCTAGATTTTCTTCTAGGGTTTTTATGGTTTTAGGTCTTACGTTTAAGTCTTTAATCCATCTTGAGTTAATTTTTGTATAAGGTGTAAGCAAGTGTTCTTTTAAAAGCATCTTATCTGTGTTGCTGCAGTTCTAAAGAATAACTAGTGATAAACCTCGTCATAGAAATCTGTACATATATGCAAAACATACGTCATGAAAAGCATGAGCTGTATTAAGGACATGATGGAATTTCTCATGGGGTTATTTTAGGAAGTTTTTGAGACAGTTCTTATTTCAGACATGTAAGCATGAGCTGCACTCCTTTGTGCTTTCCTGGCTCTAATTTGTTTGACTGGCCATGAGTGATTCCATACTGGTATCTGCAACTTTCACAGGGTCTTGGTTTATTTGGGCTTCTTTTTTGTCATTGATAAATGCTTGATCCCAGTTCTCTAAGTGATATGGATTGAGTTGTGTTGCCCCCATAAGTTCATATATTGAAGCCCTGATCCTTCATGTAACCGTATCAGAGATAAGGACTTTAAAGAAGTGAGTACGGTTAAATGAGGTCATAATGATGGGGCCCTGGTCTGATAGAACGGTGCCCTCATTAGAACCTGACCATGCTACCACCTGACCTTGTTACTTTCAACCTCCAGATCTGTGAGAAAATAAGTTTTCTGTTGTTTAAGTCACCCAATCTATTATATTATTGCAGCTTTATCTGACGAAAACACTGAGTCTGACATTAGAGTGATTGTCATATAAATTAATGCTCTGGAAGATAGAATTATGAGTCAACTTTCTATTAGACATGATTTTATAACAGTCTATTTTTGTTCTAGGGTGTTTAGGCATTAAATAAACTAAATGAGCCATTGGTTGTATCTTTCCATGTTTGCTGACTCTTAATGAACTACATGAAATGGCAACTACTTGTTCTAGCCACCTCAGTGCCTTATATTCATGGTTAGGCATTATGCATCATTTCCTGTCTTTTCCGATACTAAGGATATGAAATTATTTTGCTATGTAACTCAATTAGGTCACTGAAACACTTTGTGAGCTAGACTTCAGTAATGCAAAATAGTGTTGCTTACATATCTTAATTTTGTTTCAGAGCAGGAGTCACTTCAAGAGTCAGAACTACCTAGAAAATAAGATAGTTGTACTTAATTATTTTTTACCAATTGGCATCATACTTTTTTTCCTCAAGGAGATATGTCATAGCAATCTGATGTTTCTCCTATCTGTTTTTTTGAGCTCTCACTCACAGATTGAATATATTAAAGTTGTAGTAGATTTTGGACCTAAATAAAATATGTATTTTCTGCTAAGTGTGGGGAAAGTTTCTGTCTTCTATTTAGCTTCATTTAACATCTACCTCAGTGCCTGAAACATATTAGGAGACTAGATAGATAGATATTTGTTGTACATTATAAAACAACTTTAAAAAGCCCATCGTGTCAAAATTAATTCATGTAAACATTTGAAACACTCTGAAATTGATTGTTAAATGCTCCTCAAAGAGTAATTTTGGCAAACATCTCCAAAGAAGTTCATGAATACTTCTGAGTTACTGAGACATAGATGTTTACTAACACAGTAATCAGTGGTTACACATTCTAAACATTCAATCAATGTAATGGAATATTGAGACAACATTACAGGAATTACACAATTCCATTATCATTGTACATAAGGAAAACAGTGAAAACTTCTTATGATAAATACTTTCAGTATGTTACTTATCTCCATTTTGGATGAGATACAGGCCAAGTCCTATATGTATTTTGCTGCTTTGCAGATAATTAACCACAGCTTTGTTCAGAAGAAGGTGTAGGTAAGTGAGGAATAGGTATCAGACATCTATATGTTGTTTTTTTAATTTTTTGTAAAACATATTATCAGTAGCTCTGGTTTTGTGGCTGCTATCAAATACATTTGGTTACTTATAAATAATTTTAGGTTAGACTATGATAGCTATGAGAAATTTGATGGCTTTCTGTTTAGTGAGGTAGTGTAATTCTGGTTATTCCAGTGTCCTTTATTTAGCCACAGTTTGTGATTTAATGAAAGGTTTAGGAGCTGGATTGGAAAAATACTTCTTATCTTCTAAGAAAATGTTCCACATCAGCTATGTTATCTTTATATTATTAGCTGGTAATTATGAGCTGCTATGTTGCTAGTATTCTTACAAGAAGGCTTGCAAGCAGTTGTAGACTGTTTTACCCAATTGTGACCATTCTGTGGCTTGATGGAAAATTATGAGAGGTAATAACACCTCACAGAAATGTCTTTATCACTTTCTATCATCTTCCCTGCCCTTGACAGTCTCCTTTGTTATTTAGATGACAATATATACTCAGAGTTTGTATTTTAAAAAGCATGACTCTCTGTTCTGATAGTGTCTAGCAATTTCAAACCGATAGCAAAGTCATTAAAAAAACCCAACTTTCATTTGAATGGTTAGCTACAGATTCAACCAGGGCTAGAGGACTATGATGCCTTAAAATGGACCCTGACCAAAGACTCCAAGGTAATTTCTATGGGTTTATTAGTTGTCTTGGTTTTATGTTTTGGTGGAATATAATCCATAAGACATGTAAAGCTGAAGTGTAATATAAAGAAATTCCATATCATTGTTTCTCTAGGGATAGTTCAGTAAAGGTCAAAGTAAATTGAATCGAGATAGTGAGGCAATGCAATTGAACTGAGAAAATTGGATGTGGCTGGGCAGCATTAAAGAAGAGTAGAATGAAATTGACTGGCTGTGAAAAGCTTCAGAAATTGGTAATGAATTTTTTTTTTTATCATTTCAGAAGATGTAATAATTATTAGGTAATATTTATTTAGCATTCTGTTGTTGGGACTTTGGTGGCATCCTTTAAAAAGATTTTACAGGTTTATCCTTAGAAGTTTGCATTCTAAAGAATAAAATCAGAGTTTGAGCACAGTAAGTCATTGGACATATGTGAACTTCAGTTAGCATTCTTATATTTGAAAAGTTTTGCAAGGCATAGATTCATAATCAAGAGACATGGACTGTCATCCCTTGGTATCCATGGGAGGATTGGTTCCAGGATCTCCAATGGATGCCAAAATCCACGGATGCTCAAGTTCTTGGTGTAAAATAGTGTAGTATTTGCATACAACCTATGCACATCCTCCTGAATACTTTAAATCATTTCTAGATTATTTATAATATCTAATACAATGTGAATGCTGTGGAAATAGTTATATTGTTAGGGAATAATGACAAGGAAATAGTCTGTACATGTTCAGTACAGAAACAGGTTTTTAAAAAATATTTTCAAACTGTGGTTGGTTGAAGCTCTGGATGTGGAACCCATGGAAATTGATGGCCAACTATAAATACTTTCACTATTATGATAGAAAACCAGCAGCATGTGTTGATATAGAACCTGCAGGAGATTCAGAAAATCTAGCTAAGATAATTAATGAAGACAGCTACACTCAACAAAATATTTTCATTGTGGATGAAACATCCTTTTATTGGAAGACGATGCCAACTAGGACTTTCATAGCTAGAGAGGAGAAGTGAATGGCTGGCCCCAAAACTTCAAAAGATAATCTGTCTTGTTAGGAGCTAATGCAACTGGTGACTTTAAGTTGAAACCAGTTTTCATTTACCATTTTGAAAATCCTTGGGTTCTTAAAAAGGATGCTAAATCTATTCTATCTGTACTATAAATAGAACAACAAAGCCTTAATGACAGCACATCTGCTTACAGCATGGTTTACTGAATATTTTAAGCCAACATTTAAGACTTACTGCTCAGTAAAAGAGATTCCTTTCAAAATAGTAGCCCTCTTTGACAAAGAAAATGGTCACCTGGTCACCCAAGAGCTCTGATGGAGGTGTACAAGGAAATGAATGTTGTTTGCATGCCTGCTAACACAATGTCATTTCTGTAGCCCATGGATCAAGGAATTATTTCAAATTTAAAGTCTTATTATTGAAGAAATACACTTTGGAAGGCTACAGATGCCATAGATAGTGATTCCTCTGGGGGAATATAGGCAAAATAAATTGAAAACCTTCTGGAAAAGATTCATCATTGTAGATGCCATTAAGAACATTGATGATTCATAGGAGGTGGTCAAAATGTCAATATTAACAAATTTGGAAGGCATTGATTTCAGTTCTCAGAGATGACTTTGAGGGCTTCAGGACTTTAGTGGAGGTAGTTACTGCAGATGTTGGTGAAAATAGCAGGAAGACTAGCGTTAGAAGTGGAACCTGAAGCGGTGACTAAGTAGATGCACTCTACAATAAAACTTGAACATATGAGGAGTTGATTCTTATGGATGAACAAAGAAAGTGGTTTCTTGAGATGGAATCTACCCCTGGTGAAGATGGGTGAACGTGTTGAAATGACAACAAAGGATTTAGGATATTACATCATAGGGTAGCAGCAGGGTTTGAGAGGATTGACTCCAATTGTGAAAGAAGTTCCCCTGTGGGTAAAATGCTATCAAATGTCATGGCATGTTACAGAGAAATCTTTCATGAAAGGAAGAGTCAATCAATATGGCAAACTTTATTGTTTTAAGAAATTGTCAGAACTACCTCAACCTTCAGCAACAACCCTCTGATCAGTTAGCAGCCAACAACAAAGGCAAAACCTACACCAGCAAAAAAGATTACAAGTTGCTGAAGGCTCAGATAATCATTGGCATTTTTAGCAATAAAGCATTTTAAAGTGAAAGTATGTTCATTGCTTTTTTAGACATAATGGTATTGCACACTTAATAGACTACATTATAGTGTAAACATAATTTGTATATGCACTGGTAAACCAAAAAAATTTACGTGACTCCCTTTATTTTAGTATTCAGGAACCTAACTTACAATATCTCTGAGCTATGCCTGTACAGAAAAACTGGATATATAGAAGATACTTTCAGAAATTATTCAGAAAAAGGAAGCTTATCCTTAGAAATACACGAGTCTTATTCAGATTTACTGCAGATGTTACATGCCTATTCAGGTATAAATATGTTATGTTTACTTTCTTCGTTAAATTGGCCCACGCAGTTTTGTCTTTTAGATTAATAATTATGTTTGTTTTGTCACCCGGAGAGGTGACTCATGCCTGTAATCCCAGTACTTTGGGAGGCCAAGGTGGATTACTTGAGCTCAGGAGTTTGAGACCAGCATGGGCAATGTGGCAAAACCTTGCCTCTACAAAAAATACAAAAATTAGCTGGGTGCGAAGGTGTGCAGCTGTAGTCCCAGCTACCCAGGAGGCTGAGGTGGGAGGCTCTCTGGAGCCCAGGAGGTGGAGGTTGCAGGGAGCAGATGTAGTGCCACCATACTCCAGCCTGGGTGATAGAGCAAGACCCTGCCCCCAAATAATAATAATAATAATAATAATAATAATAATAATAATAAAATAATAATAATAAAATTATCTTTGTTTTGTGAAAACATCTTTGCAGTTATCAGGTATCATACATTGACTGACTACATATATTATAGATTCTTTTTGTTTTTGTGACGGAGTCTCTCTCTGCCGCCCAGGCTGGAGTGCAGTGGCACGATCTTGGCTCACTGCAAACTCCGCCTCCCGACTTCACGCCATTCTCCTGCCTCAGCCTCCCGATTAGCTGGGACTGCAGGCGCCCGCCACCACGCACGGCTAATTTTTTGTATTTTTTAGTACAGACGAGGTTTCACTGTGTTAGCCAGGATGGTCTTGATCTCCTGACTTCGTGATCTGCC
>NW_016813672.1:27736-59650 GCF_001698545.2 Rhinopithecus bieti
TTAAAAAGTCAGGAAACAACAGGTGCTGGAGAGGATGTGGAGAAATAGGAACACTTTTACACTGTTGGTGGGATTGTAAACTAGTTCAACCATTATGGAAAACAGTATGGCGATTCCTCAAGGATCTAGAACTAGATGTACCATATGACCCAGCCATCCCATTACTGGGTATATACCAAAAGGATTATAAATCATGCTGCTATAAAGACACACAGATTCTTAATGTAGGGCATATGTGTGTGTTTCAGAGGCTCCATGAAACCCCTGCATTATTAATATGCAGAATTTGGCACAGGAGTCTTTTTCTGGGGTGAAGGTTCATCAGATTATCAAGAGAGTTTCTTAGAAATACTTAGTCTCAATTATTTTGTAATTAAAGAACAACTATAAATATTTTAATTCTGTGGGGAGGAAAATATGATTTTTAATGTAAGTTAGACTAAACAACAGGTTGCTTGAATTTTCTCTCTGTAATTGTTCTGGCATTATGTAGACAAAGTCTAAGTCCTTTAATTATGTCTGAATTAATTTACAATACATGAAATTCACCCACACTTGTTTTATTTATCTCTCCATGGAAACAGCATGCTTTGAGCTGCTACTAAATATTTCATATGCAGGCTATTTATACTTTTATATTTAACGATATATTCTTTAGATTCTATTGTTTCATTTAAGCTGTTTCTGGAAATGCAGTAAAGTTTAATATTCTTTTAAAAATGCATTTTAAACGAGTCAGCTTTTCATTGTATGGATTGATTTTTTTGCCCTCTTTCATTATATTTTTTTTTTTTTTTGGTTGGTTGTTTCCTAATGTTATTTCTTAATATCTTCCACTTGCAAAAAATTCTTACTTTGGGGCCTTATTAAAAGTATTTTCTATTTACACGTTCTACCAGATTTAACAAATTTTAATTTTTAAAGGTGTATCTTACATACGGTCCAGAACCCAAATCTTAAATATATGGCTTAATAACATTTTAATCGTTTTTATGTTTTCGAGTAGTTTTAGGTTCACAGCAAAATTGAGTGAAAGGTACAGAGATTTCCCATATACCTTCTGTCCCTTCAACAGGCATAGCCTTCTGTTATCAACATTCTTTACCAGAGTGATGCATTTGTTACAATTCATTAACTTACACTGATACATCATTACAATCCAAAATTCATAGTTTAAGTTAGAGTTCACTTTTGGTGTCGTATAATCTATGGGTTTGCATAAATGTATAATGACATGTCCACCATTATAGTATCATATGGAATATTTTCACTGCCCTAATAATCCTCTCTGCTCCTTCTATTCCTCTTTCCCTACCCTTTAACCCCAGGTAGCAGCTATTGATCTTTTTACTGTCTCCGTATTTTTGTTTTTTCCAGAATGTTGTATAGTTGGACTCACACAGTATGTAACATTTTAAAATTGGATTCTTTCATTTAATTATGCACATTTAATTTTTCTGCTTATCTTTTCATGGCTTGATAGCTTGATAGCCCATTTCTTTTTAGTACTGAGTAATATTTCATTGTCTGCATGTTTCAGAGTTTATTTACTCACCTATAGAAGGATATCTTGGTTGCTCTGAGTTTTGGCAATTATGAATAGAGCTGCTATAAACATCCATGTGCAGGTTTTTGTGTGCATACTTGTTTTCCACCTATTTGGGTAAATACCAAGAAGCAAAATTGCTGTATCATATGGTAAGAGTATGTTTAGCTTTGTAAGAAACTGCCAAATTGTCTTCCAAAATGGCTGTATTACTTTTTGTTTCCAGTAGCAATGAATGAAAGTTCCCGCTGCTGCCTACCCTTGTCAGTATTTGATGCTGACAGTGTTCTGGATTTTGGCCATTCTCATAGGCGTGTAGTGGTATCTCATTGTCTTAATTTGCATTTTCCCCGATGCCATATGATGTGGAACATGTATTCCTATAGTTACTTGACATTTGTGTATCTTCTTTGGTGACGTATTTGTTAAGGTATTTGTCCTGCTTTTTAATTGGGTTGTTTGTTTCCCTAATATTGAGTTTTAAGGTTTCTTTGTCTATTTTGGATAATAACCAGATATGTATTTTGTGAATATTTTCTCCCAGTCTGTGGCTTGTCTTTTCATTCTCTTCATATTGTTTCCTGTGGAGCATAGATTTTTTAATTTTAATGAAGTCAAGTTCATCAGTTTTTTTAAATAGATCATGACTTTGTCATTTTATCTAAAACTCAGGTTGTTCTATACTATCTCGTATGTTATCTTCCAGGAGTTTTATAGCTTTGCATTTTGCATTGGGTCTGTGATCCATTTTACATTAATTTTTGTGAAAGATAGGAGGTCTGTATCTAGATTCAATTTTGTTTTTGTAATTCGATGTCCAGTTGTTCTAGCACCATTTGTTGAAAAAAGGTATCTTTTCTTCATTGCCTTTGCTCCTTTGTCAGAGATCAGTTTTACTATGTGCGTGTGTGTGTGTATACATATATATATATATATAGGTCTTTTTTGTATATATAGGTCTATTTGTAGGTCTATTTCTGGGATCTTTATTCTGCTCTATCGATCAATTTGTCTATTCTTTTGCAAATACCACTCTGTTTTGATTTCTGTGGTTCTATAAAAAGTCTTGAGGCTGGGTAATGTCAGTCCTCCGACTTTATTTTTCTCCTTCAATGTCGTGTTGTATATTTCAAGTCTTTTGCCTACTTCATGTAAACATAGGAATTAGTTTGTTGATATTCCCAAAATAATTTGCTGAGATTTTAACAGAGATTTCATTGAATCTGTAGAGCAAGTGGGGAAGAACTAATATTGTGACAATATTGTATCTTTCTATTTATGAATATAGAATCTCTCTCCACTTATGCAGTTTTTCTTTAGTTTCTTTCATCAGAGTTTTGTTATTTTCCTCATAAAGGTGTACTTTTCTGTAGATATATACCTAAGTATTTTATTTTTGGGTATGCTAATGTAAATGGTATTGTACTTTTAATTTTAAATTTTACTTGTTCATTGCTGTTATACAGAAAAGTAATGGAATTTTGTATATTAACCCTATATATTGAAACTTTGCTATAATCATTTTATTTCAGGAATTTTTTTGTTGGTTCTTTTGAATTTTCTACATGTTCATGTGATCTCTGATCAGAGACAGTTTTATTTCATCCTTTCCAATCACTACACCTTTTGGTCTTCATTCATTTGTTCTGTGGTAACACAGTCTTGGTAATTTATAAAGAACAGAAATTTATTTCTCACAACTTGGAAGCTGGGAAATTCAAGATCAAGGCAGTGGCAGGATTGGTGTCTGGTGAGGGCTGCTCTTTGCTTTCAATATGGTGCTTTCCGATATTCCTCTTTGAGAGGAAAAGAATGCTGCATCCTCACGTGGCAGAAGGGATAGAATAGCAAGAGAACTCTTTTTTCACCCTTGAACCCTTTTATAAGGATGCTAATCGCATTCGTGAGAGTGGATTGTGATGTAATCACCTTCCAAAGGCCACACTTCTTAATACTGTTGCACTGGAGATTATGTTTCAACATGAATTTTGGAAAGGACCAATTATTCAAACCATAGTAATTTTATTTCCCTTTATTATTTTATTAGCTAGGACTTCAGTACAATATTTAAAAGGAGTAGTGAGATGGTACATTCTTGCCTTGCTCTTCATCTTAGTAGGAAGCTGGTTTTTCACCATTAAGAATAACGTTAGCTGTAGAGATTTTGTAGATATTCTTTATTGGGAAGTTCCCGTTTGTTACTAGTTTACTGAGAGATTTAATTGATGTTGGATTTTGTCAGATGCTTTTTATGCATCTGTTGATACGATCATGTGTTTTTTTTCTTTAGCCTATTGATGCGATGGATTACATTAATTTATTTTTAAACATTAAAGTAGACTTGCATGCTTGAGATAAATACTACTTGTTTGTGGTGTATACTTATATTTATACATTGTTGGATTTGATTTGTGAATATATACATATATATGTATGTGTATATATGTGCATACTATATATATACACACATACACACACACACACTTTTTTATATATATCTATATCTATATCTATATCTATATCTATATATATATATATATATATTTTTTTTTTTTTAGACAAAGTCTTGCTCTGTCGCCCAGGCTGGAGTGGCACGATCTTGGCTCACTGAAAACTTCGCCTCCCAGGTTCAAGCGATTTTTCTGCCTTCTGAGTAGCTGGGATTCTAGGCATAAGCCACCACGCCTAGCTTGATTTGTGAATCTGTTTTGTTAATAATTTTTGCGTTTATGTTATAAGATATATAAGTCTGTAGTTTTCGTTTCTTGTAATGTCTTTGGTTTTGTTATTAGGGTGATACTGGCCTCAGAATGAGTTAGGAAGTTGTATTAGTCTGTTCTCATGCTGCTAAGAAAGATATACCTGACACTGGGTAATTTATAAAGAAAAAGAAGTTTAATGGACTTACAGTTCCACATGGCAGGGGAGCCTCACAATCATGGCAGAAGGTCAAGCAGGAACAAAGGTATGTCTTACATGGCAGCAGGCAAGAGAGCATGTGCAGGGAAACTGCCCTTTATAAAGCCATCAGATCTCATAAGACTTATTCACTATCACGAGAACAGCATGGGGAAACCTGCCCCCATTATTCATTTACCTCCCATCAGGTCCCTTCCATGATACATGGGGATTATAGGAGCTATAATTCAAGATAAGATTTGGTGGGGACACAGCCAAACCATATCACAAGTATTCTTATCGCTTCTATATTATGGGAAAGATTTAGAAAAATGGCTTGGTATAATTTATTTCTTAAATGTTTGGTAGAATTCACCAGTGAACTCATCTGGGCCTGGTGATTTATGTTTTGGAAAGTTATTAATTATTGATTAAATTTATTTAATAGATATAGAGCTTTACATATTATTTATCTTTCATGTCAGTTTCAGCAGATTGTTTCTTTAAGGAATTGATCCATTTTATCTAGGTTATCAAATTTGTGGGCATAGAGTTATTCACAGTATTTCTTTGTTATCCTTGTAATGTCCAGAGGATGTGTAGTGATGTCTCCTTGTTTATTTTGGTCTTATTAATTTGTGTCCTTTCTCTTTTTTTCTTAGTTAGCCTGGCTAGAGGCTTATTAGTTTTATTAACCTTTTCAAAGAACCATGTTTTGTTTTCATTGACTTTTATCTGTTTATTTCCTGTTTTCAATTTCATAGATTTCTGTTCTGAGTTTCTTTTCTCGTGCCTGCTTTGGATTTAATTTTTTCTTCTTTTTGTAGCTTTCTAAAGTGAAAGCTTTTTTCCTTGTATATTCATTCAGTGGTGTTACTCTCTTTGCGCTGCTTTCACTGAATCACAAATTTTCCTAAGTTGTGTTCTTGTTTTTATTTAGTCAAAATATTTTATTCAGATCTCTTTTTGACATATGTTATTTAGAATCTCCAAGTGTTTGGGACTTTTTAGCTACCTTTCTGTTACTGATTCATAATTTAACCCCATTTCAAGACATTGTAAGACTTCTAGTCTTTTGAATTTGTTAAGGTGTGTTTTATGGCCCAGATTATGGTTTAGCTTGGTGAATGTTCCATGTAACTTGAGAATAATATGTATTCTGGCTTTTGTTGGATTAAGTAGCCTTTAGATGTGTATTATATCCAGTTGATTGATGTTGTTGAATTCAGCTATGTTCTTACTGATGTTCTGCGTGTTGTATCTGCCCAATTCTGGTAGAGTGGTGTTGAAGTCTCCAACTGTATTAGTGAATTCCTCTATTTCTCCTTAAACTTTTATCAGTTTTTGTTTCATGTGTTTTGACACTCTATTGTTAGGCATATACACATTAAGGGTTGTTATGTCTTTTTGGAAAATTAACCCCTTTATCATTATATAATGACCCTCTTTATCCCTGATAACTTTACTCGCTCTGTTTCTTGACCTGTTGGGTATTTCTCTTCCTCCATGTGGAAGGCTAGAGCTGATTGGAGTTGGGTATTTCCTTTTACCTAGGTCTGTTAGGCTCTGATAAAACCCTAGTAGGATAGGCAGTGATTACATATATTCTCCTGAGGGCAGACGTTTTTGAGAAGTACAGAATGATCTGGTGTATTTCTAAATGGGTCTTTTCCTCCTTCCCTTGTGGGAATCACAAGGGAATTTTCCTCTAGTATTCACTGTGAGAAGCTAGTAGAGCTCCATAATCACAAAAGTGTGCAGTCTCTGGGATGACTGGGTCCCCCTGGAGTTTTTAATCTCTCAGATTTGTCCATACGGAGCCTCCAGTAATTTGTAATCTACTGTTCAGGTTTCTCTACTGTGGCACTGGTTCCCAAGGAAGTTTTTGCTTGTGGGCTGCTGCTCCAGTAAGTCGTTATTCTCTGTATGTGCTTGTCTTTCTCTCCAATTTTAGGGGCCGTGGTTTGCCCAGTAACATCATTTCTCTTATGGATTTAAGAAGAGTTGTTGATTTTTCAGTTTATTCAGCTTTTTACTTATTGTTAGGATGAAGTGGTGACTTCCAAGTTCCTTACACGTGGTACCAGAAACTGGAGGCCACCACCATATCTTTTTAAATTATGTAGTTATGTTGTACTCCATAATTTTATATTTCAGTATAGGTGGTATATATATATATATATATTTGGCATATATGTGACATGAATATGAAAACAAACAGAATTTATTGGATTATTTATTTCCCCAAACATTGATAAAGTTTTTTTTAAAAGAATAATTCTTTTCTCTTTCCTTCCATGAAATTTTGTACATTTTGATTTCAACAAAATGCCTTTAGCCAATATGCTTTTGATTCAGTGGTTACAAATAAATATGTGCTACTTGCCTTTAAAGTCAGGTTAAAGTCCTTTCTGGCTTAGCCAAAAATTATGTCATATATATGATGCTAGTTCCCTGGGACTGCGAAGATGTTTAGGATGATCTTGCAAGATATTTTTCTGGTTTTGATTTGCACACTTGAAATATCAAAAAGAATATATACCTTTAAAGCTCCCCTTAAATATTGTTCCTGACATTTTTTGGGAAGAAGATTTTCCTATGTGAACATCTTTCCTTGCAGGAAACTTTTTTTTTGTTATCATTAATGTTCCTGTATAAAGAAATACATCTGCCCCACTTTTCTAGTCTCTAAACACATATAATGGACTGGTGAACTAAATATAATTATTTAATAATCATTTATAGGAATAATTACTTTTCAGTGTTGTAAAGGACTTTAAGAATTCTCTTGTATGTAAATAATGGCTTTAACCAAGTTTACTGAATACAAGTTTCTTGCCAACCCCAAACGTTTTCTACACATTTGATAATTTTCATGCCAAGACCCCATCACACTTCAATATATTTTACAATGACTTTTAAGTATTCTTTACTAGAAGGGGAAATAAATAAATTTTGGAACATCATTTACTAAAATCAGGAAAAGCAATACACAACTAGTTTTTGGAACATTCTTTGTTGAAGGAGGAAGGGCATTAAATAAATTTGGAAACTCCCATGGGTGTGATGCTAGGGCTAGCTAACTTGATTTAAGTTGTAAGAACAAAGGTAGGAAGATTTAGAGATTTCAGGACTGGGGCACTGGAAAGTTTCTGGAAAAGTAAACATATCAATTAAAAAAGAAAAGTAACAATTCTGCTATAATTTCTGTTTTTAGTAGAAAGTCCAGAAAGCAAGAAATGATTACAAAAGTTCAATTATAGTCTGGCTAGGATGATGACTGCAAATGTATTACAGGCCCAGAATATGAGAGAAAGATCTGAAAATGAGAGAGAGCATTGGTCAAAGGGAAATGGCCCTAAATTTGTGGTTACTGTTTACTGTGTCACCACAGACAACTGTATATGCTATGAGCAAACCAATTGGAAAATGGAATAACAATAAATAAATAATTTTAAAATGCAATTTACAATAGCATCAACTACTATGTGGGACATACCTGGGATACCAATACCTAAAACAATAGATGTTCAAGTCCTCTATACGCCAAATTGCAAAATTTGGCAGAGAAATTAAAGGAGACTTAAGTAAATGTTGAAATATACCATGTTCATGGATTTAAAAACCATCATTGAGATGCTATTTTTCTACCCACTGATACATAACTCCAGTGCATCCCAATAAAATTCAGCTGCATTTTGTAGTGGCTGCTGTCTTCAAAATTTACATGAGAATGTAGAATGCTTAGGTTAGCCAAGACATTTCTTCAAGAAGAAGAACAATATTAGAGAGCAAGCAAGACCCAAGATTTACTATAAACTGGCAGTAAATAACACAGTATAGTATTGGCATAATAACCGATAGATTAATGGAGCAGAATAGAAAGTTCAGAAATAGGTTCAAACATATATTGATTTTTGACAAAGACACCAAAGCAATTCAATAAAGAGTAGAAGACCTTTACATTAAATAGTGTTGCAGTAACTGAATATTTATATGGAAAAACGAACTTGAACCTATCTCATATAAATAAATGAAAATTAATTCAAGATGGATCATAGACATAAATATAACTAGAGCAAATCACAAAATATCTTAATGATCTTGAAAAAGGCAAGACATTTTTAACAGAATAACAGACACAAACAATAACAGAAAACAATTAGAAATTAAATTTCATCAAAATTAAATATTTTCTTCATCAAAAGGCAAAAAGTGAAAAGCAATCCACAGACAGGGAGCAAATGTTTGCAGTAAATATACCTGACAATAGACTTGTATCTAGAGTACATAAATAATTACTATAAATCAATAAAAAGACAATTCAGTTGGAATACGAGCTAAGGCTTGATTGGCTATCTTTTTTATAAATGGACCAAAAAAAGTATAGAAAAAGATGCTTACATTATCATTATCAAAAAATGTAAATTAAAACCACAGTGACATACCACTACCAATGACTCACATTGGAAAGACTGACAATACTAAATATCAGCAAGGATAAGAAGTAAATTGAACTCTCTTACTTTGCTGGTAGAAATGTAACTGGTATAACCATTTTGCATAACTATTTGGCAACCACTAGTAATGTTAATCATACTTCTACCCTATGACCTAACAATTTCACTAACAGGAATATACTGAAGGGAAATAGGTAAAATGCTCATAAAAAGATTTGCACACAATTGTTTCTAATAGCTTTATGAATAACTTCCCAAACTGGGAAACCACCCAATTGTTCTTTAATAGGGTATAACATTATAATGTTCTCTCTATATATTTTGTCATGATTGCAATGTGGTGGAACTTCAGTAGTTTCTATAGGCTTAAACTTCAAGAGTTATCTTGAACAGAAGTCTAATGTTTTTTAAATGGTATTTTCTGCTATGTTTATGCAGTACAGTGAGCTGTGAAGATTGCAGTTATATCTGAGGTGGTTGTGTGTAATCAACTAGATGAAATTTTGTGTAAAAATTGATTGGATAGCATAATCTCCCAGTAGTTCTAATCTGTGGCCAGCAGGAAATATTGTGGTAAGTGGGGCAGGTTAGGGTCATGAACCATCACATACAGGAAGAAATTAGAATTGTGAACTTCCCAAATAGTGAGTAGAGAAGGCATGTAGCAGTGGCCATTTACTGAGCCTTCTCAACTAGAACTTAAGTTTCAGGTGGAAGAAGTGAAGTCAGCCAAAGAGCTAGAACAAGCATCCTGAAGAGTATGAGCAGAACATCAAGGAAGGGTTTGACTACTGTTTTCCTCTTGATGTTATTATAGGTAGTGAGATTGCGAAGCATAATAAAGGCGAAGTTACTTAAATTAGCTAGAACAGGTTGCTGGTTATGCAATCACAAGCGCACTTAAGACCAGAGAAACGTTTAGTGAAGAGCTAGGTTTTGATGAATTACTCTTATAGCATATAGATAATAAATTCACAGATTTTGAGCTTAAAGCAAGGAAAAACATACAGTAGCAGATTTAACAGGCAATGAAGATCAGATAACAATTTATTACTGCTTAACTGGAATAATTAAAATCGGAATAAAGGGCAGCATGGGCCAGGTGAAGTGACAAATTAGGTGATTATCTTAAAATACACTATACAGAGATGCATCATTTTAGTAATGTGAAGGTCTGAGAGGTTAAGATATTTATTAATTGTATAAGGTGGACTCTTAGTATGGAAGTTTTTGTAAGCTTGCATTTTGGTAATTGCTTTTCTATTATAAATAAAATCAACATTAAAGAACCCTCTGAAATACATTAACTTGCATAATGCCAAAAATTAATATGCTTTATCACACTGAAGGAGCTTTGGTTATAATATAGACTTCAGTTTCTTTAGACACCTTTTTGGCAGGTATGTAAAGCCATATGCACGGTATGTAGTTGATTGATACTGTGAAATGACTGGAATTTTATTGGACAGTGGTAGGTGAAGCAGCCAAGACATATAATAGTTTTGCAGACATCTCAAGAGATTTCAAAATGAAGAAAAAACCCAACAGTTTTAGCACTTGTGTAAAATAAAATCATTGTTTATCTTTGAAATTTCTTCAGGATTCAAAGGTCCTATAATAAATGTGTTAGCCCTGGATTTTCCCTTGCTGTGGAAGTGAGCTGTGAGATAATTGAGATAGATTTTGAAATGCATGAGACGTGAGGGGTTGGATTTAAGCAGAGCTGAGATAGGAAGTCAGGATTCTCTGTGGTCTCTTCAGAAGTTTATGAGAATCTGTTACGTGGTCATTTATTTTCTGTCATTTGACTTTTGTCTGATTTGTCTTGAAGCTTCTATCTCCCCATTTTTTCTGGGCATTTTAAAACACAGGAACTTACCTTGGAGAACATTTTTTTTTAAATGCCAAAATACTGTATCTAAACTTCTGAGGATGTATAATGTGATTGTCTTCTGTAGGAGTTAAAGTACATTTTTATCCTTGGGAATATTGTTAAATGACTAATAGAAAGTGGAAACCTAGAGGCATGGCAATGAAAAGTCATCTAGAGGAACCAGTTTTTATTTATGAAATGCTTATTATGTTAAGAGATAGAGAGCATTGTAATTTGTTTAATCTAATGGACAATTTTTAAGTTTTTTTTTTTTTTTTTTTTCTAAATAGAGAATACTGGATTAACCTATAACCTTCTAAGTTGTACCTTTGAAGAGGCTTTTCTTGCTATGTCTTGAGTAGCCATTTTGTATTATCTATAGCTCTCCTTGGTCTTCCTGTCCTCAAGAAGTCTTAAAATAATTGGTTGTTCTAAGGTAGAGAATGGGCCAAAGTAGGAGGATACATCAAGATGTCTAACTGGAAAGGAAATCAGATTGCTTCTCTAGTGATCAAAGGAAGTATAGCACTAGAACAATGAACTTTTAAAAATGATGCTTATGGGAGAAGGAAACCATTATTGTAATCGTGTTATTCAGCAGCCAGAAATGATGAATTAGATGTTTACTAAATCATTGCACTTATTGTGGTACAAACACCTGTTGGCTATAAAGGACAACTCTTAAAAGAAACCAGAGAGCAAGGGAAACAAAAATAATTATGTCACTTTCCCAGCAGCATGGGATGATGAATTTCTCATTCAAACCCTGTGAAATAAATAGCTTGCTCCTTCAAAATCATTTTTGGCTCTCAGCATCCTTAAAATACTTTTTTAGACACCTTACCCAGAGATTCACCTATGCCCTGTGTAGGCACGGGTGATTGTTCCTTCCCCCAACCCCCACCCTTCAGAGAGAGACTTTCTCATGCAAGTTTTGAAGTGATTTATCTAGGATCACTGTGGTAATAACCTTCAAAGACTGGTAAAGAACTAGGTAGGACTCTAACCCTACTGACCAAAGATGAAGTTGACATTATAAATTGCAACAGTTGACAATCTCTAATGTAATAATAGAAATATAAGGCTGGAATTAATTCTGATTAGAGAGATGTAATTCCCTGGCTTTTAATCAGCGTATATCGCTGAGTATCTCTACCTACCTTAGTTTTTATGCCTGTCACTTAACCTAAGCATCTTAATCTCTGTCAAAGGCTCCCATTTCTTCTCCCAGTAGCATCTGCCTTTGTAAACAAATAATTAAGTTGAACTAGGTGTAATGATTGTTAGGTAGCAATAATACAACATAAGGGTGGCAGGAATGAGGGACTCAATAGTGTTACTCAGAGTCATTGAAGTGATTGGTATGAGATCTCAGCTGGATCTGAAATGAAGTGAAGCAAGCAGGGCTTTGGTGGCTGGCAAAAAGCATGGAAGTGGACTGGACGCTTAAGTGCAGTTTTGGTGGAGAACGAACAGTGCAAGAAGTTACTTTATGGATTAAAAAAAGATGACTTTCAGATTTTGAGATTTAATATATCTTTGTCCCTGGATAATATTATCTAAATTTAGAGGCCATGTAACTGGAGAAAGGAAGATAAATGAAGTCAAGAAACTCTGACAACAGGGTGAGTAGGGCAGATTCCCCTAAGTTAATTAACTCATCAGTCAGTTACTAAACACCATACACATGGTGTAAAGGATTAAAGAAATGGAAAAATATACTATTTATGTGCTGCAGGATTGGGTGGTAGCAGGTTTTGAAAAATTGATGACTAATATTCCCGATGATTATAATAGAAATAGTGCCTGCTGCTTGGTAGGTACTTCGATTTTTATCAAAAGAATAAATTTATGCATGAAATCGTAAGACAGCATGAAGGAACTAACCCAGAAGGGGCAACAAGCAGATGCATGTGGAAGAGCGTCATGGAAAGACACCCCGAGGAGATAAGATTTGAGTTGAATTTTAAAGGATAGTTAGCCATCAGCAAGGTAGACTATAGGGGCTGGAGTGAGGAATTTGAAGCAAAAGAGATATGCCTGTCTGTATAAAGGCAGAGATGCAGGATGAGGCTGAAGTACAGGATGCATGCAGAGGAGGAATAAAGGAATGCCCTTAGCAACCCAGAATTATTATCTGGACTTTGTCCTGAAGGAAGTAGAGAGCCATTGGATGACTCTAAGATGGGCTGTGATAAGATCAAATTGAGAATTAGAATTTCTGGTGACTATCTTTTTGACAGTTTAGAGATTTTATTGAAGAGGGTAATACTGTGGGCCTTTTGGGGTATTCCATGTTTAAGGTGTCTGTCCTACTAGACAGTTAAATAGTCATGGTATTTTATTTTGTTTCTGTTTTATTTCAAATTAAACATGAACAAATTTATATGTGCATATATGTATAAATATTTGTATATATATTTATGTTTATAAACAGTTGTACAGATCATTATAGATAACATAAGCACACACTTTGTATATATGTATACAAATATCATATACATATACGGTATCCAGATAGGATGAGGTTTGTCCATGAGTCACTGAAGACCCAAAATAACAGAAGTTTGTATTTCTTTCATGAGAAAGAAATATGCAGGCAGTCTAGAGTTGTTATTTGTGTTTCAGATATCTAGAAACCTTTTATCATTTTGTTCTGCTTCTTACAAGCCTGCAGGTTTTCCCCATGGCCCAGGATGTCTGCTTGAGTTTCAGCATCATGTGTGCATTCCAACTAACAGGAAGGAGGAAAGGATGGAAGACTTTAAGGACCCTTTTACCATAAAGACACATTCAACATGACATTTTAAATTATATTCCATTGGTCAGAATTTAGCCATAGAGCCTCGCTTGGCTATGAGAGGGGCTGTAAAATATTATCCATTCTGGATGGCGGTATACCCAGTTAATAGTGGTGGCTCTCTTGTGATCCAGAAGGGAAGAAGGAATACAGCATGAGAATGAACTGTGTATGCCAGATACATGTAGTTATCCTCCTTGCCCCCCAATAATTCTATGCAGAGAATCTTTCTCTCTCTTTCTCTTTCTTTGTGTGTGTAGGGGGATATATGTGTGTGGGCATGTTTTTAGAAGTTCTTCCAATAGGAGGAACATACCATCAACACACATTTTGTGGGCAATAATAACATTTTATAAGCACAAGCATTTTTTGAAATGCTTTTGTTTATGTAATTGGCTTAGTGTATACTACATGTGATGATTGTAATAAGTTGCATTTGTATAGAGCTTTAAAAACATTTAGAAAAGTACATTCACACTTGTTATCTCATATAATCTATGTAACATTTTTAAGGTAAATAGGATGGTGTACTATCCCTGTTTTATATGTGGGGAAATGGAATTATGTGGTTTGATATTGAAACTAGGACTGGTATTCACTGACCCCTACTTTAAGGTTAGTAATGGAGGGGAATAATAGTATGGATTTTTGAGAACAGAGGATAAATAGAAAATAATTTGTATTTTAATTTGAATGAATGTATGCTAGTGGACATGAATTTTTGTCATTTGTTTGATAAATTAGCATTCAAGAATTTTTTCCCACCTACCTGAGCAGTGGTATCTTGGCCATGGTCAGAGGATCCCATTTTCCCCTAGCTGTAACTGTTTTCTCCTCTGAATAGGACAGATCAATTGTGTGGTGTTGCTCAGTTAATGTAAGATTGATAGATAAATTTACTCATCAATCATTTATTTCCCTGCAGTTGTAACATGCAAAAGTTATCTATAAGTTAATTGGTTTTTGACACATTCATTGTACAAAATAATCAAAGAATCCCACTATCTTTTTCTGCAATATTACTTTGTAAAAATAGAGCCCTGGTAAATGTTATCACCATGAAGACAGAATGAAGCACTTTCAACACCTGACTCAAATCATGGTGTTTTGAGCTGGTGATGAACATTGCTCAAGAGGACATAGTTTATAATTTCTACTCCAGTGGATATTCAGATTAATACAAAGTACTTTTAGCCTCTTATCTTTGGGAGTAAATATTCTGAAGGTACATTTATCTTAAGAATAGCAAAGAAAAAAGAAAGCTATTGAGTGGCTGACTAGGCCAGGTATTGAGCTACCTCTTTTGAAAAGACTGAATTTTTACTTAGAAACCCAAGCAATATTGTTCAAATTTTAAACTCTCATTTGGGCCAGAATGAAACTTTGACCACTAGTGAAAGGTTAAAACAATGTACTCTGACATAAAGTGTCTTTTTTTCTGTTTTAAATGGGTTATAAATTGTAAAACTAGAAGTGCAGCTTCTTGCTAACATTCGTTACCTCCAGAGACATTTTTCAGTCCATCACACTTCTCTGTTCAGTAATACTGTTATTGAATACTCTCTACTTCTTGAAACACCTTCTTTCTTTGGTGTCTGTAACTTTACTCTTTTTTTTTTTCTCTTTCTAACCCCTTTACCTGTTTTTCTTAGTTTACTTTGCAGGCTTGTGCTCATCCGCCCAGCCTTCTACGTGGCTTGTTCCTAGCCCTTCCTTTCCTCTGTACCCCTCTAAAACTTCCTAGCATTCTTCCCATGCTGTCTCTCACCCTCAGAGACATTGTACATGCTGTTTTCACCATCTGAAGTATCCTTCCCTTGAATCTTTACTGGGCTAACTTCTATTCTTCTAATGTCTAATGTAGCATACAAACATTGTCTACAAGTTAATTGGTTTTTTACATATTCACTGTACAAAATAATCAGAGAATTCCACTGTCTTTGTTCTGCAATGTTACTTTGTAAAAACAGAGCCCTGGTAAATGTTATCACCATAAAGGCAAAATGAAGCTCGTTCTTTCTCTCACTCTTTCTCTCTCTTTCTGTCTCTCTCTCTCTCTCTTTTCTCTCTCTCTTTTCTTTCTTTCTTTCTTTCTTTCTTTCTTTCTTTCTTTCTTTCTTTCTTTCTTTCATGCTTTAAGTTCTAGGGTACATATGCACAACGTGCAGGTTTGTTACATATGTATACACATGCCATGTTGGTGTGCTGCACCTGTTAATTCGTCATTTACATTAGGTATATTTCCTAATGCTGTCCCTCCCCACTCCCCACGACAGACTCCAGTGTGTGATGTTCCCCACCAATCCCACCTATGAGTGAGAAAATGCAGCGTTTGGTTTTCTGTCCTTGCAATAGTTGCTCAGAATGATGATTTCCAGCTTCATCCATGTCCCTACAAAGGATATGAACTCATCCTTTTTTATGGCTGCATAGTATTCCATGGTGTATATGTGCCACACTTTCAACACCTGACTCAAATCCTGATGTTTTGAGCTGGTGACATACATTGCTTAAGAGGACATAATTTGTATTTTCTACCCCAGTGGGTATTCAAATTAATGCAAAGTACTTTTAATCTCTTATCTTTGAGAGTAAATTTTCTGAAGGTATATTTATCTTAAGAATAGCATATACAAGCCTAAATTTAATTATTAAATTTAAATTAGATCTAAATGTAATTATTTGTTTAGAGAAGCCTTATCTGAATTCTGAGTTATAAAATTGCCTGGTATATCTGTCATAGCATCATTTAACTCTTCTTCCTGTACGTAGTAAGGAATTCCTATTACGCAGTAAGCTCCATGGGGATGGAAACCATGTAGCTTTTCTAATAACTTAATCCCCAGTGTCCAGTACAATGTTCATCACATACTAAGTGCACGATAAATATTTTTGAGTGAATCAATGAATACGTTATCGTAGATATAAATAACACATTAGGAAAATACCTTTTGTGTAAGGTATACACACATAGATAAAGGCATCCAGAGTTTCCTTATTTTTTGGCTGAACTGAGCATCAAAGCATAGTTAAAAAATGAGAGATCAATGTCAAATCATCAGGTTTTGAAGTTGGGATGTAGGCTTTGTTCTCAGTGTTGTGGGACTTAAAAGATGCAATTGCAGGCAGAGGACAGAGTGAATTTAAGTGGTTCAGTAGTGTTATTTTAATTCCCTTCACTTTCTCCAGATACCTTCAATGTGTAATATCAAAGGCAAATATTTTTATTTTTCTAAACACAGGCTTGTATGTGCAGAGAAGATGACATAGAGATATTGGAACATCTGCTACATAACAAAATGACCCTAAAACATTCAATTTTCATGCATTTTTCTGATGAGAATCTGAATGATTGAGGAATTGGGGAACTTCTAACATTGGTTGGTTTTATAGTTTCAGAAGGAGAACTGATAAAATCTTAATATCATGTCTCTAATTATTCTGTAAGTTGATTATATCCTTATATTTCATTACCAAATATACTACTCCTTTTCCTCCAGGGACAAATTTTCTTCTTTTGGGGACATGTTTTGATGGCAATAAGTGCATATTTTTGACGTGTGTAACTTTTTGTGAAATAATAGTGGGGAAACTACAGACACTGTTAAATGGAAACCAACAGTCATGCCAAGCTCTACATCCAGATAGCTTCTCTTATGGATTAGATTTATAAAGTCCTGGGAGTGTGCTTTGTGTCTGTGTTCACTAGACATTTTAAGTCTTCTAATACATGTTTTATCTTACTGTAGCCATTAGAAAATGGTTCATGATTGTTCAAACTTTTTTTTTCCTCTTTCTTCTCTCTTTCACCCTCTACCCCAGTTTTGAGCTACTTGTTATAAATCTTGACTCCATTAAATTCTTACGAGAATGTTTTGGAAGCTGCTGCTATTGGGGAAAAGTAAGGTGCACAGTTAGCAATCACATGAATAATTAGATTCATGTAAAATTCCATTTCGCACAATGTAAATCCTAGCCCACTCATACTGTGTCTTTCCTTTAGAATCTCCACATCTCTACAAATTATGTAACAACCTTTAGTAAATGCTTTGACCACTTAGATAATGGTGATGCATCTATAAACCTCCCACCTCCAGATGTTATGTACTGAAATGTTGTGTAACAAACTGAGTCAATATTCATTTTTCTTCGCCAAAAAATATACAATGTGAAGACATGAGAAAAGACAAGGAAGGGAGGGAGGGAAGGAAGGGAGGGAGGGAGGGAGGGAGGGAAGGAAGGAAGGATAAAGAGAATGAGAGAGCTTTTTGAAAATCTCCAGTGGAGAAAAAATTACTCATCATGCTAGAAGCCTTGTCATTGATAGCCCAGGGCATAGTCTGGGAATATTCTGAAGTATTTTTGATTAATACTTTAAAAAAATATTGTGATAATATTTGTATAATTGCCTAGTCATTTATGTATGAATTCTATAATAATATCCCTTTATTAGTACATAACGTTTCAGAAATCCTATAAAACTAAATGTGTATTCATGCAGAGAACATTTAAATCAATAAAATCCATACATCAGATTAATCTGGACAAGTCTTTCGAATTGGCTGCAATTGGCATTTACTGTAGAGCTTTCTTTATATTCTTGTTTTATTTGCTGTTGAAAGTACTGTGGATTACCTCTGGGGAGAAGAGGAAGAATGTAGCATAGGTGACATTTTGGTAACATTTTACTGCCTTAGGTGGACAGTCAGTAAATTGGAATTCATTTTCTTATTCTTTTTCACATGTAATAAATTTAAAATAAGAATACACATAAGGCAGACTTTCACATGTAATACATTTTTAATAAGAATACTACACCATAAGGCAGACTTAATAGTGACTAGTTTTTTGAATTTGCAAGCAAGTTGTATACTCATTCTAGATCTTGAAGAACTTTTGGTAAAAAAATCAAAAACAAAAATAGTAAATATAATATTTCATGAAGTCAGAGGTTGACTGAGTTATGGCCATCTTTTGAGACTACTTTAGTTCTATGACCAATAATTAGATTATTTGTAATTCATCCTTTGAATATTTGGGGTGTGGCTAATGTTTATATGCAATTAACCCTATATGTAACATTGCTTCATATTTACGTAAAGTTATTATAGGACTTCCAACATTTAAAAGGGATGTGCCAATTGGAAGTGAAAGTATTAGTTGTTCACTGTCTGAACACAATCCAAACCACTGGACAATTAGGTTAATTCAGGGAAAATAGAATCATAGAATGCTAGAGCTGGAAGGAACCTCAGAGATAATTTAATTTACCCCTTTCAATTATAAATAGGGAAATTATTACAGTCCACAGAAGCTTTAGTCATGCAGCTAGTTAATGGAAGAGTTAGCACTAAAACTCAAATTTCAGAGCTTCCTCTCTGCTTCCTTTCTACTGTGTTGGTATTTCCCAAATTGTCATTTCCAAAATTGTTCATGTGAGTGAAACCAAAACAAACAATCACAACAAACAACAATAATAAAACCAGGATTTTGTGGCACAGTAACTTTTTGAAATGTTGCATCCTATATATCCCTTGTGGATTCACAATGCACTTTAATATAGTAAAGGCTCTGAGAAACCCTACAGTAAAGGAATCTATGTAACCATTTAATCTACTGTTCCCCAAATTTTTTGACAACTGAACCTCTTCTATGCTAAACAACCAGTACATTTTAAGGAAGAAAGTTTGGATGATGCTATAAAATTAGATTGTTTATTGTTAGCATGCAACCTGATTATATATGTCATGCCAAACCCCTCTTGATTTCAGTAGGGATAGCACTGTGTTCAAGAGGATAAAGAAGAAACTTGGATTCAGTGAATGAGACATAGTGTTTATTGAGGGGACTTATATACAGGGTGGTCCAGTGGCAGTGGGCTGGACAGGAGAACCACTACAGTTTGTAAAAAGCATGCAGTCTTCACTTAGCACCCTCCCTTAGCAACCTTCACCTGGCAACCATCGTTTAACCCCAAACAAAAGGCGTTAATCCCCCTGTTTGGGCTTGCATTCCACAGGATGGGTCAGGGTTTCAGAGGTTCCTTATAGATAAGGAATGAATCTTCAAGTTGACTGTTCCTGGATTTCTTAGCTCAGAACTCTGAACATACATTCTTCTTAGGCCATGGGGTCATTCTCAGGGCATGCTTAAGTTATTGTTGTCAGGTGCATCTGCCATACAGGGTCATTCTCAGGGCATGCTTAAGTTATTGCTGTCAAGAGCACTGGCCATACAGGGTCATTCTCAGGGTATGCTGAAGTTAATGCTGTCAGGTACATTGACCATACAGGATCATTCTAAGGGTATGCTTAAGTCATCATTGCTGTCAGGTGCATCTGCCATACAATATAACAAATCAATTTTTAAAATTAGATTAACTGATGACAGCATATAGCTCTACCTTAATGGACGTAGACAGTTGCTCAATAGAGAGGTCAGTATCCCATAAGTGCTTTCAAATCTTTTCATTTCATGGCTCAGTGAAGGGACTTGGGACAGAGAACAAGGTTCTAGCTAATGAAAACTGATTGGAGGGCATACTGATGAAAATTGTACTTAGTAATGGAAATACAGGTTTCAGGCAATGGCAATGGAAACAGAGAGGAAAGAGAGGAGAGTGAGAGCCATTTCAGAGGGATAGGTGGTTTTAGGCCCATCTCTTTTTCACTGGAGCAAACCTCAAACCAAGTAAAAATACCAGAAAGTGATACAAGAAAGATGATTAGTGTGAGGGAAGTAGAAAGAAAGGAAAGACATCAAACATGGACATTTAAAGATAAATGGGGCAATATGCCATCTCCTGGAGGTTATTTTTGAATCACCAAACAAACTTAACTCTTCTACATCTAAACTCCTGAAGTTTTTCTTTCTTGACTCTAATTTTACTTACCCTGTTCTGGATTTTCCTTTAGTTTTTTGAGTACATGTTTTGTCCCTCCCAATATATTATTCTAGGAGACAAAGACAGTGGCTTGTTTTACTAAGTTCCACAGGTACTGGGCAATTACTTTGTATGAATCACACCATTGATGAATGTTTGCTGAATAAACACACATGCGATGAAAGCATGCATCAGCACGTAACTACAGTAGAGTATGTGAAGCATTAGCTCTGATGATCCTTTCTCTCAAAAGGTTTAGATTGTACTTCAGACAATTAACGCACTAAAAAAGACTGTTCTTGTGTGAAACCCTTGATATAGGACATATTCATTACAAGGAATAGGTCATAGAAGCCTTTGTAGAGAAAATAGTGTTGAACATTAACAGTATTTATTGAAAGCAGTGTTGGTAGTTATATTAGTTTCTGAATCCTGTTGTAGCAAAATTATCACAAACTTAATGTCTTAACACAGATTATCTTATAGTTCTGTAGGTCAGAAGTCTAAAATGAGTTTTACAAAGCCAGAAATAAGGTATTGGCAGAACTGCATTACTTCTGGAAGCTCCAGGGAAAAATCCATTTGCTTCCCCTTTCCAAATTTTTTTTTTTTAACTTTTAAGTTCAAAGGTACATGTGCAGGTTTGTTATATAGGTAAACTCATATCATAGGGTGTTTGTTGTACAGATTATTTTCTCACCCATGTATTAAGCCTAGTACCAATTAGTTATTTTCCTGATCCTCTCCCTCTCCCCACCCTCCACCCTCCAGCAGGTCCTAGTGTTTGGTGTTCCCATCTATGTTTCCATATGTTGTGATCTTTTGGCTCCCACTTAAAAGTGAGAACGTGCAGTATTTGGTTTTCTGTTGCTGCATTAGTTTGCTAGGTATAATGACCTCCAGGTCCATCCGTGTTCCTGCAAAGGACAAGATCTCATTCTTTCTTATGGTTGCATAGTATTTTATGGTATATATGTACCACATTTTCTTTATCCAGTCTAGCATTTGATGGGCGTTTAGGTTGGTTCTATGTCTGTGCTATTATGAATAGTGATGAAATGAACATAGATATTCTTTGTGTCTTTATGACAGAACAATTTGTATTCCTTTGGGTATACATCCAATGATGAGATTGCTAGGTCGAATGGTATTTATGTTTTTAGGTCTTTGAGAAATCGCCACATTGTTTTCCACAATGGCTGAACTGATTTACACTCCCACTCACAGTGTATAAATGCTTTTTTTCTTCACAACCTTGCCAGCACCTGTTATTTTTTGACTCTTTAGTAATAGCCATTCTTACTTGTGTGAGATGATATCTCATTGTGGTTTTGATTTGCATTTCTCTAATGATCAGTAATTTTGTTGTAAGCTGCTTATATACCTTCTTTGAAAAGTGCCTGTTTATGTTATTTGCCCAGTTTTTAATGGTTTGTTTGGGTTTTTCTTTCCTGTAAGTTTGTTTAAGTTTGTTATAGATGCTGAATGTTAGACCTTTGTCAAATTCATACTTTGCAAAAATTTTTCTCTCATTCTGTAGGTTGTCTGTTTATTGATAGTTTCTTTTGCTATGCAGAAACTCTTTAGTTTAATTACATACCATTTGTCAATTTTGGCTTTTGTTGAAGTTCCTTTTGACATCTTCCTCATGAAACCTTTGTCCATTCCTGTGTCCAGAATGGTATTACCTCAGTTATCTTCCAGGGTTTTTATTGTTTTGAGTTTTACATTTAAGACTTTAATCTATCTTGAGTTAATTTTTGTATGTGGTGTAAGGAAGGGTCCAGTTTCAGTCTTCTGTGTATGGGTAGCCAGTTATCCCAGGACCAGTTATTGAATTACTTGCCTTTGTCACCTTGGTTGAAGGTCAGATAGTCATAGGTACATGGCCTTATTTCTGAGCTCTCTTATTTTGTTCCATTGGTCTACATGTCTGTTTTTGTACCAGCACCATGCTGTTTTGGTTACTGTAGCCCTATAGTACAGTTTGAAGTCAGGTAGCGTTATGCCTCTACCGTGGTATTTTTGCTTAGTCCTGGTCAGAGCAATCAGGCAAGAGAGAAATAAAGCACATCCACATAGGAAGAGGGGAAGTCAAACTGTCCCCGTTTGCAGATGACATGATCCTATACCTAGAAAACCCCGTAGTCACAGCCCCAAAGCTCCTTACGATGATAAACAGGTTCACAAAGTCTCAGGATACAAAATCAACATTCAGAAATCACCAGCATTTCTGTACAATAATAGTCAAGCTGAAAGCCAAATCAGGAACCTTTTTTCAACTTCTAAAGGCTGCTTGTGTCCTTGGCTTATGGCCCTTTACTGCATCTTCAAAGTGCATCACCATAACCTTTGCTTCGTTCTTACAAGGACCCTGTGATTTTTATTGGGGCCAGTTGAATAATGTAGAATAATTGCTCCATCTCAAGATCTTTGACTTAATTACATCTGCAGAGTCTCTTTTGTCATGTCAGATAACAGGTTCAAAGATTCTGGGAATTAAGACTGGGATATCTTTTGGGGACCATTATTCTTTCTACCACAGTAGAAAACCAGCATGAGCAAAGTTACAAGAGTTGAAATAAGCATGGAGTGCATAGCTGAATAATAAAAAGATCAAAATGAAATGTAAAGTATGCATTAAGAAGTGTGGCAAACAGGATTGCTAAGCAGGCTGGTATAAGTTACAAAGGCCTTTAAAACTCAGGACAGAAGATTTAGATTTAATACAGTTAATACCAGGGAACCATTCCAAGTTTTTTGAGAAGTGGCTACTGTTATGAAAATGTTATTTATGGGAGGTTGGTCATGTATGATTTGTAGGAGAGCCTGGTGGAGAGAAAGTTTGATGGCAGGGAGAATGGCAAAAGTTTGATGGCAGGGAGAATGGCAACAGTTAGATGTGGTACCTTGCTTAGTTATTTACATATGTTGGATACAAATACATTTCTATAACTTGACTCAAAATTACATTTTGAATTAAAGTAGCATTATTAAACTTTTACAATTCAGTTATTTTATATCGTATCTGTATTTGAACCATAGTGATGCTTGTCAATTCATACGTTGTCGGTCAGTGGTTTTTTTCTTCCTCATCATCTTTTCCTCTGTCTTAACACCTGCTTGCTAATGGATATTCTGAAGGGATTCTTCTTTTTCTCATTCAGAGATATCTTACATGTTCTTTGAAAGTAACTTTATGTTAGGAATGGTAAATTACTTTTTTGGATATTGTTATAATTTTTCTTCTTTAATTTTTAAATTTGTGATATTAGTGAATTCTTCCAAGGTGGAAGATACTGATATCAGTCTGAATATTTACTTTAAATACATCGTAACTGGAGCTTTTATTGCTTTCACCTGGAAAGGGTCAACTCTTAGTTTGACAAAAGGATTCACCTTTTACTTGTAATGGAATATCAACTGCGACGTGGTTTTTGAAAGTCCAAAGACCATGGTGTCCTCATAATATTTAAGGTCAGAGTAAAGAGCCACATTTCCTCTGGCACCAGAATGGAAAGGACTGCATGCATCATAGATATAAAAAAGCATAGATATTTTTAAAAAGATATAAAATATACGATTTTTCTGCTGGTGATAGGTACCTTCTCCATCCTTTCCCTATTGCAATCCATGAATTTTGCCCTTCTCCACCTCTAATTGATGGTCATTTAGTATCAGAGTAATGAATTCTATAGTTGGCCTGTAACCTGTGGCTGGAACTTTTGCTAGGTCTGTGGGGAATGAGACACTCACTCTCTACGGGGGTGGATAAGCTGGTAAGTCTTAAGTCTGGGGCTGCTGAGAGTCACCATTAGAGAGAGTTTTCTTAACAATGAAGTCAGTGCAGAGGAAAGCAAAGCCCATGAAAAAAGAGTCTGTGTTGGTGAGATGATTTGAGCCCTGGATCCTACCATGATTTAAACTGAAATATTTCTCTGCTTCTTTTGATTTATAAGCCAGCGTATTTTCTTCATTATTTAAAATGATTTCATCTGTCAGTTTCTGTCAAGGCTCCACTCTTGCACAGTACACATACAACCAGAACTCTCACGTGGGCTCCAAGGTCTCTTCAAGATCCCCCTCTGGCATATTTGTCAAGGTGTTGAGCTTTCCCCTTCAGCTCCCTCACTTTGTATAAACTTGGCAGAAGGAGTAAGCTAGATTTCCTTGCTACCTCCTGGTAATTTGCTGAGTCATACAACTCTCTTCAAATATGATACTGTTATAGTAGCATTAAAGGAAATTATTCTAAAGGAAAAATATTTAATTGCCGTAATGGGACCAAAACCCGGTTGATAAATCTTTTCATATTTTTCCTGTTTATGGAATTAGAGGAATGAACACAAGACTGTCTTCAGTTTATCTGTTAGTATAATGGATTATTTCTTTATTTCAGTAGCGATAAATTTTGGGAGATTCCTGGGATATTTATAAGGAGTAAGAGATAGTGTTACTAAAAGAATCTTAAATGATTTTATTGAATATGAGATATCCAGTAAATGATAAGAATCAGTCTTGATTTTCATCTGTAGTCTCTGCTTAGGGAGAAACTTTAACCAAGTTTTGTTTGTTTTTTTTTAAGATTAAATATTACAATATTTTTTCCAGTTTTTTTTTCTTTTAGTGGCTTTTCTTTCTTATCACCCCATGTAACTGAAGAGGCAGAGGGAGTAGTTCTGTTGCTCACTCTTGCAGAAGTTGTGCCCATTTCTCTTCTCTGGTTTGCTGAGATTTTTATGCCAGTAATAAGGTCGGCATTCTTCTTTGGAAACGAAACTTGTCTAACTTCTATGTATAAGTGGCACTACAGAAATATTTGGAAAATACCGATGGCATACTAAAATCACTTGGAAACAACAAATGAACAGAGCAAAGTCACTATGCAGTGTATGCAATTCAGAACAACTCTGCTTTGAGACTGTGACATAAGATAGGCAGAGGGAGGGAAGATTCAAAAATTTTCTTCTTGGATAAATAATCAGATCACCTTTTAATTATTATCAGACTACTGTATGATTGCTGATTTTGTTCCTCAATACTTATATGTGCTATTTCTTTGTTAATCAATTCCTGGACCACTCAGTTTCTGTATTCAATCCTATTCTACAAAGGCCACCGTCTATTGGATTTTAAAGAGCCCTTAAGTAAGGTTATCTAACATAACATCCTGCTCAGTGGGAGAGTGTCCTATATAATATGTATTCAGCAAATATTTTTTGATTACATATTAATTAGAAGACATTGTTCTAGACATAAAAGATGAATAAGATCAAAATACCCTTCTGCTGAAACTCTCAATGTAATGAGATAGACGAATGAAGTGAACAGGCTACTAAAATATTCTATAATAAAGGATAACATTGATGTATATATCAGAGGTTCCAGAAAACTCTGATATTTGAATTAGACTTTGAATATGAAGCTTAGAAAACAAAGAGCGTGCCAGGCAGAGGAGACAATATGTAAAAACATGGAGACATGGAGAGATCACAGACAATTTGTAGAATTATTAACAGATAGACATGAGATGAAATGAAATTGGCCTATTGGTAAAGGTTGTATTAAGAAAACCTTTTGTAACAATTGCAACAAAAGCCAAAATTGGCAAATGGGATCTAATTAAAGAGCTTCTGCACAACAGAAGGAACTATCATCAGAGTGAACAGGCAACCTACACAATGGGAGAAAAGTTTTGCAATCTACCCATCTGACAAAGGTCTAATATCCAGAATTTACAAGGAATTAAACAAATTTACAAGAAAAAAAATGAACAACCCCTTGAAAAAGTGGGCAAAGGATATGAACAGACACTTCTCAAAAGAAGACATGTACGTGGCCAACAAACATATGAAAAAAAAGCTCAGTGTCACTGATCATCAGAGAAATGCAAATCAAAACCACACTGAGATACCATCTCATGCCAGGCAGAATGTTGATTATTAAAAAGTGAAGAAACATTAGGTGCTGGTGAGGCTGTGGAGAAATAGGAATGCTTTTACACTGTTGGTGGGAATGTAAATTAGTTCAACCATTGTGGAAGACAGTATGGCAATTCCTCAAGGATCTAGAACCAGAAGTACCATTTGACCCAGCAATCCCATTACTGGGTGTATACCCAAAGGAATAGAAATCATTTTGCTATAGAGACACATGCACATGTATGTTTATTGCAGCACTGTTTACAATAGCAAAGTCATGGAACCAACCCAAATGCCCATCAATGATAGACTGGATAAAGAAAATGTGGTACATATACACCATGGAATACTGTGTAGCCATAAAAAGGGATGAGATCATGTCCTTTGCAAGATCATGGATGAAGCTATAAGCCATCATTCTCAGCAAACTAACACGGGAACAGAAAACCAAATACTACGTTTCTCAAACATAAGTGGGAGTTGAACAATAAGAACACATTTGGCAATCAATTAAAAGTCAGGAAACAACAGGTGCTGGAGAGGATGTAGAGAAATAGGAACACTTTTACACTGGTTGAGTGGGATTGTAAACTAGTTCAACCTTTATGGAAAACAGTATGGCAATTCCCTCAAGGATCTAAAACTAAGATGTACCATATGACCCAGCCATCCCACTATGGGTATTATACCAAAGGATTATAAAATCATGCTGCTATAAAGACACATGCACACTATGTTTAATTGTGCAGCTATTCACGAATAGCAAAGACTTGGATCAACCCAAATGTCCATCTGGTGACAGACTGATTAAGAAAATGTGGCACATATACACCATGGAATATTAATGCGCCCATAAAAAGGATGAGTTTGCGTCCTTTGTAGGGACATGGATGCAGCTGGAAACCATCATTCTCAGCAAACTAATCACGAGAAACAGAAACCAAACACCGCATGTTCTCACCATAGGTGGGACTGAACAATGAGATCACTTGGATTGGGAAGGGGAACACCACACCACCGGGGCTAATCATGGGGAGGGGGAGGGGGAGGATTGCATTGGAGAATTATACCTGATGTAAATGACGGAGTTGATGGGTGCTGAAGAAGGTGATGGGTGCAGCACACAACATGGCACTAGTATACATATGTAAACAAACCTGCAGCGTATGCACATGTACCCTAGAATTAAAGTATAATAAATAAAAAAAAATACAAATAAAGCTAAAGTAATATTTATCTCTGAGATACAAATAAAAAACAGACACTTCTAATATTATTGATAATAAGCCTATTATTTTTAAATTCTGGAATATGCATATATTTGTGCTAGAATAATTTAAACAACTTTAGTCTCAAATTGTCAACTACTCTCAAATACTTTCAAGAAATCTTATCTACAGTCTATAAAAAAAAAAAAAAGAACACATTGACACAGGGAGGGGAACAGCACACACCAGGGCCTGTTTGGGAGTGGGAGACGAGGGGAGGAAACTTCAGAGGATGGGTCAATGGGTGCAGCAAACCACCATGGCACACGTATGCCTATGTAACAAACCTGCACGTTCTGCACATGTATACCGGAACTTAAAGTAAAATTTTAAAAAAGAAAAGAACAGCTTTTGTGTGTGTATGTGTGTTTGCGCACATGCACTATTCTGAAGAATTCGGACTTAAATTGGTCATCCAGACAGCATGCGCATATCCAGAGTTCGTAAAGCAGCAATTACACTTTTGAATAGTACTAATTGCCAGACATGTTTGCCTGTATATTTTGCTGAGATCTTCTGTTTCTGATTTGTATTCACTGGTCCTGTTCTCAACTCCATAAATTAAAATGAGTATAATGCTCTTTTATATGACTATCCCTCAGATATTTAAAAATGTCTCTTCCTTATCTTCTAGTCTTCAAAATTAAAGTTCCAGTCTTAGAACATTCCAGCCTCAGAATGTAGATAGTCTAATAAATAAGCAGCTTGACTGGTATGTAGCAATGTTGTGACCTTTCTCTGGATTCTGCTGGTAGGAATATGAGTGTCACTGATGATAATATTAGTATTTTTATTGCTATAATTGTCAACTACATTCTATTCTTTGTATATATTGACTTTAAAACCCATAGATTAGTTTTCCAAGACTCATTCCTGGGTTATTTCTGCACATGTATGTTTATTGCAGCACTGTTTACAATAGCAAAGTCATGGAACCAACCCAAATGCCCATCAATGATAGACTGGATAAAGAAAATGTGGTACATATACACCATGGAATACTGTGTAGCCATAAAAAGGGATGAGATCATGTCCTTTGCAAGATCATGGATGAAGCTATAAGCCATCATTCTCAGCAAACTAACACGTTTGTTAGTTTGTTAGAATAATTTAAACAACTTTAGTCTCAAATTGTCAACTACTCTCAAAGTTGAGTAATCCTGTAATTTTACCCAGTCCTGTAATCGTGCAGATGATCCCTGTGTACAAGGTTTTACATTTATTCTTGTTCAATTTAATTATAATTAATTTTGATCTAGCATAATTGCCTGTAGAGATACTTAAGTCTTCATTCTGTTTCTCTGTGTTATCAACAGTTTATGTTTTTTAATCCTGTGTAACTTAGATAAATACACTTTCATTCTAACTTTTGATAAAAATGTCGAATTTCAAAGGATACATGACAACATCTACAGCAGAGCGCTACAGAACACACGTCAAGGCTAGGAATATGCAGAATATGCAATATCAAATACTTTGAGGATTTGACTAATTAGCTTAATTCACCTAAACCAGGTAATATTTCCCTGTTTGTACTCCTAATTCACACTGAGTCTGTTAAATGTCTTCTAAATCAAAGTACGCTGCATCTTTGACATTACCCAGATCAACTAGTATAATAACCTTAAAGCAAATAGAAATTGCGTTAATTTGACATACCTTTTCTTTTAATATACATTTGTTGAGTCCCAGAAATATGTCCATTTCATTTTCCATGTGAATGTGACTTTATTTGGAAAAAAGGTTTTGGCAGATATAATGAAATGACCTTAAGATGATGTCATTACGATGGGTCTCTAATATAATATACCTGGTGTCTTTGTAAGAAGAGAAGAAACACAAAGACAGATACACAGGGAGAATTCCTTGTGACCATGGAGGCAGAGATGGGAGTCACATGTCTGAAAGCATAGGGACAGCAAGGATTGCTGACAATACCGGAAGTTAAGAGAGCTGTATGGAACAGATTCTTCCTAAAGCCCATAGAAAGAGCACCACCCTGTCAATACCTTGATTTTTGGACGTCTAGTCTCCAAAACTGTGAGATAATACATGTTTATTATTTTAAGACTGTCAGTTTGTAGAAAATTAATAAATCTCGACATAATGCTAGTGTCAACATTTCATTTTTACCCCCTTTTTTAAAGTAGATCAATATATACTCATCTTAATTCTTCTGGCAATATTTTGGTTTTCTGTGTTTCTCTGAAGATTACTGAAGATTGATTAATCATCACATTATCAGGATATTTTAATGTTCCTCTAAATTTATACAAATTTCGGTTAGTCAGATGCTCACTTACTCCACTATGTACTCGTTTAAACGTGTTTATTAGTTGCTAATTATGCACTTGGGGCTAAGCTAGACACTGGAAATATGGACATGGTCCTTGGAATTGAGAAGCTTGTCGTAATAAGCCAATAAAAATATCACTGTAATTTAGAGCAATGAGTGTAATGAAAGAGGATACCTGTAGTCCTAGGAGAAAGCAAGAATAGGGTGAAGAAACCTGGGAAGTTTTCCATAGCATTGAATTTAAGGTTGAATGCAATATGATGTATGGCTTTAGGCTAAGCCAAGGAAATCAATTAATTAAAAATAAAACAAAAGAATGAAAGAACATTGCATAGCATGGAGATGTGAGAGAACAAGGAGCTTTCTGGAAATCTAGATAAGTAGATTTATTTGGAATACAGTCAGTGGCAGGGAAGAGAGAAGGCTGGAAAAGTTGGCCAGAGCTATTTCATGAGAGATCTTAGATTTCTTTCTGAAGGTCATAGGCAGCCATTATAATAACTCCCACTGCTACAAACTTCAGTTGTATAGCAAGTTCTTTCAAAGGAAAGGAAACAAACAAGTAAGAATAACAACAAAAACATACAAAATAATTTCTTGTTGATCCCCAGTATTTACTTAAATTATTTTTATGTTAATGTTAATTAGTTATGTTCAAACCTAAAAGTAATTTGGAATTCTTGTACGTATAATTTACATACAACTATAAAATAAAATGTATTTATAAACTAAATACCAAAAATCTCCCACAAAACTAATCAAGTTCAATGTAACAGTGTTAAATTATATGAATGTAAATGTTTGCTGAAAGTAAGTTGCACCTGCTATAGTGTAGTTTTTTTTTAAATTTCCAGATTCAGTTCTTTCTTTTAGTAACGTGTTTTATCCTGTCCATGTACCATTAATTAAAATAGCATGGTACTTTGCAACTTTGGATGAAAATATGCAATTTCTTCTCTAAGATTTTCCAACTTACTGAAAGCTGTTAGCAAATATTTAGCAATTTAATAAAATATTATGAAATTTAATGACAGAAATATACATATTTGGCATTAAAACATTTGCAACCAGGCAAGAAGGAATAAAAAGTAATACTGTCAAAGGCAAAGCTTGACAATTTAAAAGAACAATTCAGCAAAGTTTGATAATTTAACAAAAATCATGTATTCTTTTTTCCAATTGACTGCTTTAGAGACTGTAGCCAAACTCATAGATTAGCATTATCAGCAGCTGTTTTATAAAATAGATTTTACTCCCATGTACTAGGTAATAACTCAGTTCTGGTGCTAACCTTTTCCTTTCAAGCACTGTAAAATATTCTCTGTTGCATCCTGATATTCTTACATTTTCACTTAGTGCAAACACAACCTATTTTTTTCTCATTAATCTATGACAATAAAAATTGTACTATTTAAACCTAAAGATAACCTAAATTCAAACAAAAAATCACTTAAATTGTGTAATAATACATAGTGATAACTCAAATTATTTTGTTATACTAAATGTATTCTATAACAAGTTAAAATTTTATTAGAAATGTTGTGGATTGATTCCACTTTGAAAAAGTGTTATATTAAAACATTTTAAGGCAAGAGATTGGACTGATCTTGCCTTTCTCCTATCAGGTTTGTTTGTTTTTTCAGTTTGTACCTTATTCACATGGGTAATAAAGACTTAGTACAACATCATTGAAAGAAGGATATTCTGTTTTATTTTCTCATTCAAAAGTATGTATGTATGTCTATATATATTTGTATTTATTTATTTATTTATTTATTTATTTATTTATTTATTTATTTATTTTGAGATGGAGTCTCGCTCTGTCGCCCAGGCTGGAGTGCAGTGGCCGGATCTCAGCTCACTGCAAGCTCCGCCTCCCGGGTTCACGCCATTCTCCTGCCTCAGCCTCCCGAGTAGCTGGGACTACAGGCGCCCGCCACCTCGCCCGACTAGATTTTTGTATTTTTTT
>NW_016813672.1:63344-72934 GCF_001698545.2 Rhinopithecus bieti
GGAATCTCGCTCTGTCGCCAAGGCTGGAGAGCAGTGGCCTGATCTCAGCTCACTGGAAGCTCCGCCTCCCGGGTTCACGCCATTCTCCTGCCTCAGCCTCCCGAGTAGCTGGGACTACAGGCGCCCGCCACCTCGCCCGACTAGATTTTTGTATTTTTTGGTAGAGACGGGGTTTCACCGTGTTAGCCAGGATGGTCTCGATCTCCTGACCTCGTGATCCGCCCGTCTCGGCCTCCCAAAGTGCTGGGATTACAGGCTTTAGCCACCGCGCCCGGCCATATTTGTATTTATTTATGCAATAGTTACCGAGGTATTGTGGCAAGTACTGATGATATAGAGTTGGATTAAAAATACCAGATTCTTTTCCTCATGGAGTTTTAAATCTTTTATAGGTAGTGAGACAATCATTTCCAGGACTGAGCTTAGCTATTATATTTGGAGAGCAGAGTTTACAGACACTAAATTGCATAATAACTTTTTACTGTACGGATCTGCACTGTCCTATATAGTAGCCATTGGCCAAAGGAGGTTATTTAGATGTAAATCATTTAAAATGAAATAGAATCGAAAATTCAGTTCCTCATTCACACAAGCCACATTTCAAGTGTTCAGTAGCCCCTACCATATGGGATGGCAGTGATATCTCTATTAGACTTGATAAAACATTGCAAGGTTGTAACTGGATAAAATACTTATTGTTGAACAATTTAATTCTTATAATTTGTTTATCTTCATTGATACAAAAAATGAGTTCTATTTGAAATTAAAGTATACTATGTATTAATATGTTTCTAAATTATGCTATTTATATTCCATGTTTTGGTTAATGATGACTCTTGTTTATTTTGTTTTCAAGACACTGAACAATTACAGTTTTGATATTATAAATTAGATTTCAGATTTTTTAAAGAGATTCATTTCAAAAATATATTATTTGTAAATATCAGTGGGCATTTACTTTATTAGATGAAGAGATTCAAAGATAAACACATCTATTTTAATGAAAATCTTTCTTAAAACACAATATTAATATAAAATATCATTACAATATATGAGCTGTTTCAGAAAACTGTTGTTCAGAAATTGGCTACTTAGTTGATAGTACTTTCAAATTCTTCCATAGTGAATTAGTGTTGTAGGCTTTTTAAGTAACAGAGGATGGAGTTAAGGCAATATTGGAAATGCTGAATTAATATTTTTTAAAAAGTAACTCAAAAGCAGTAGAACTTTTGCTTTAACCGCCTTAATTTGCACAGAGCTGGATACTTAATAAGCTTGTGTTTATGTGTCTATCACTTAATATTTACAATTACTATAGAGATGTTCCAAGAGCCATCTGTCAACATTATGCTATGTTCACACAGAATTTTAAGGACTGTGTTTATGGTCATCTCATTTATGTTTCAGCATCACTGTGTTCCTGTGGAACCTCTGCTTACTCTCAAACAAGCAATATTTATGATAGATTTGTGACCAAAACTGCATTGCTTATTAGGTTGAATATATGAGACATACTTTTCCTTAATTGTAAATTATCATTCCATGTTATGACTACTTATCACTTCGCCTACTCAATCTTGCCTTTTCTAGGTACAGGCATAACTTTATAGCTACCAAATTTTAGATTATGTTCCCTAATCTGGGTTTTATGTAGTTTTGTTCAGTATTTTATCTTGAACTTCATGAAACCAAAGTCTACATACTACTGACTCACTTTAGGAATAGAACATTCAGGATTTACTTTTAGTTTGTTCTGCCTATCTGTAACCAGACCAGGGGATTTTGGGGGGTGGGGGTGTGTATTTAAGGTGGGAGAAGAAATTCTCACATAGATTCAAGAATAAATTTGGGACAAATGTTATTCCATATGCAGATTAGTTTATAAATAATCCTGTGCTTACTAGCACTGAGCTACCACACCTTGGCCACTAAAAATCTCTTAATTCTATTCCGTTCCTCTTTTTTCTTTTGTGTCCTAAATATTGATATTCTAGTCTTTGATATAAAATCAACTATTCAGTAATCTGCACCAAAAATTCATTTGGCTTGTTTTATTTTGAAATTTTTAACTTATTCAGAGGAGTCCATTAAGCTTGAATTTTGTTCTTAAAGTGTTATAATGGTCCTTAGCATTCATGTTGTGACCTTGAACATGGATTTAATTTATTCCATCTTATATTAAATATGTTATAAGGTGCTGATTAGATATTTTGGATCTTGGATGAGGAAGTACTAAAACTTAGCCAGTCTAAGTAAATTTTAATTCTAGAGGATTCTCTACAGACTGAAAAGATGGCTTTTCAACTAGTCTCAACTAGAAAATAATTCTGTTTTAGTGTGTGCTCTGTCTTCTCTTCCTAACTGGGGAGTCTCTATTGCTTATAGTTTGTGTTGTTGTCTGATATGTGTGTCTGTCTCCCAGACACTGTGGTGTCTTCAGAATGGTGGAAAATAAGATTGCGATTGTGACAGCAAGCTGATAAATATCTTTATGTCTCTTTTATTTCCCTGTGTAGTGTTTATCACATGATATACTTTGGACAACGTTTTAAAAATAAATTGTACATTTTTATAGAAAACAAAACTATGTTTATAATAAACATAGATGATTGCCTCTCTTTGAGAACCATCAGATATTTTAGCTTCCTAAAGGAGTGAGTCCAGTAGCAATTTATTTTTAATTAACTGACTTATTAATTAATTAATTTTGGGGAAACGGTATTATTTGTTAAGTGCATAGATAGTATTTTAAAGAAAGTTTGGTTACTATTTATACTTAAGGGAAGGCAGTACCTAGGGCTTGTGGAAATTTGGTGGGCAGCTATGACCTGTGCTGTCTTTTAAAATATATATTTTTTTGTATTAGAAAAGGTTTTACTAGTATCAACTAATGGCAACATAATTCATTACTGGAGGTTGTTACTACGAGATAAGATTCTTATTGTCTGCATTTCAGAAAAGACTCTCTCTGTGTTATTCCATGGAGCAGCAGATAGCAATTCTGAGCCACTGAGGTACACACCACAGTTACTGTGCATTTTAATTTACTGATTTGCCTCTTCACCTTTTGAATTACAAAGATGAGGAGCTGACTGAATGCTCAGGCTTTAGCAAACTAAGGGAGAAATGTCATTATTACCACAGACCAAATAAAAGGTACAAATATGCTAACTCATTGCAGAAGGACCAACTTGCGGAATGACCTTGGAAACTGGCCATTTTCAGTGGCTCATCCACATTCTCTTCCTTGCATCTAGCTGAGCACAGAATAGTTCATTCTCTCTCCAGATCTCTTTCAATTTACTAAAATTTGTTTTGAGTTGAATAGCAGCAGCGACTTCCACACTGTCTCAAGTCATGCACTGAAGTCATTAAATGACAAGTATGCTTCCTTAGGAAATGTTTTGTGGTTCGTTAGGCTAATAGGAGAAGCACCATTTCTCTACTTCCCTCTCTATCTCCTAACCTCCCCCATTTCTTCCTTCTATCCTCCTTTCCTTTATTTTTTTTTTTAATTTAAGAGCTTGAAGTTAAATTAGAGATAATCCAGTTTAACTTTTTCATTTGAGGAAACTAAGGCCCAAGCAGGTTCATTACTGCCAGAGCCAGAACAAGCTCCTAGATGTTCCTGATCTAGTTCTTTTTGCACCACATACACTACTTCTTTATAATATGCATACTAAAATAAAAGCATAAGTGAATATTATAAGCCTGAACACATATGTATTGAGCATTTACTGTGTGCAAGGTGCTATGATAGATGTTGTGGAGGAAACCAAAGCGAAAGACAATGGTTATTTTCTCAAGAAGTTTACATTCTACCGAAGGAAATAATTTCCATATGCATTTTAATATAATTATATATAAATTATATAATAATTGCCATACAAGGTGTTTTTTTAAATCCTGGGTAGAAATAATTCAAGTCTGGGATTACCTTTGTTGTTGTTATTATTATTATTATTGTTATTTTGCTTTAAGTTCTGCCATACATATGCACAATGTGCAGGTTTGTTACATAAGTATACACATGCCGTGGTGTTTTGCTGCACCCAACAACCCATCATCTACCTTAGGTGTTTCTCCTAATGGTATCCTCCCCTAGCACCCCTACCCCCTGATAGGCAGGGTATGTGATGTTCTCCTCTCTGTGTCCATGTGTTCTCATTGTTCAACTCCCACTGATGAGTGAGAACATGCAGTGTTTGGTCTTCTGTTCCTGTGTTAGTTTACTGAGAATGATGGTTTCCAGCCTCATCCATGTCCCTGCAAAGGACATGAACTCATCCTATTTTATGGCTGCATAGTATTCCATGGTGTATATGTGCCACATTTCAAAAGCTAGCAGAAGACAAAAAATAACTAAGATCAGAGTAGAACTGAAGGAGATAAAGACACACACACACAAAAAAAACCTTCAAAAAATCAATGAATCCAGAATCTGGTTTTTTGAAAGGATTAACAAACAGACCACTAGTCAGATTAATAAAGAAGAAAAGAAAGAAGAATCAGACACAGTAAAAAAAAATGATAAAGGGGATATCACCATTGATCCCAGATAAATGCAAACTACCATCAGAGAATACTATAAACACCTCTACGCAAATAAACTAGAAAATCCAGAAGAAGTGGATAAATTCCTGGACACATACACCCTCCCAAGACTAAATCAGGAAGAAGTCAGATCCCTAAATAGACCAATAACAAGTGCTGACATTGAGGCAGTAATCAATAGCCGACCAGACAGATTCACAGGTAGATTCTACCAGAGGTACAAAGAGGAGCTGGTACTATTCCTTCTGAAACTATTCCAAACAGTAGAAAAAGAGGGACTCCTCCCTAATTCATTTTATGAGGCCAGCATCATCCTGATACCAAAACCCGGCAGAGACACAACAAAAAAAGAAAACCTCAGTTCAATATCCCTGATGAACATTGATGCAAAAATTCTCAATAAAATACTGGCAAACCGAATCCAGCAGTGCATCAAAAAGCTTATCTGCCACGATCAAGTCAGCTTCATCCTTGGGATGCAAGGCTAGTTCACCATATGCAGCTCAATAAACATAATCCATCACATAAACAGAACCAATGACAAAAACCACATAATTATCTCAATAGATGCAGAAAAGGCCTTTGATAAAATTCAACAGCACTTCATGCTAAAAACTCTCAACTAGGTACTAATGGAATGTATCTCAAAATAGTAAGAGCTATTTATGACAAACTCACCACCCATATCTTACAGAATGGGCAAAAGCTGGAAGCATTCCCTTTGAAAACTGACACAAGACAGGGATGCCCTCTCTCACCACTCCTATTCAACACGGTGTTTAAAGTTCTGGCCAGGGCAATCAGGCAAGAGAAAGAAATAAAGGGTATTCAAATAGGAAGCGAGGAAGTCAAATTGTCTCTGTTGGCAGATGACATGATTGTATATTTAGAAAACCCAATTTTTGTATAATTATATAATAATTGCCATATGAGTTTTTTTTAAAAAATCCTGGGTAGAAAGAATTCAAGTCTGGGATTACCTTTATTATTATTATTATTATTATTATTATTATTCTTTAAGTTCTGCCATACATATGCAGAACGTGCAGGTTTGTTACATAGGTACACACGTGCCATGGTGGTTTGCTGCACCCAACAACCCGTTATCTACATTAGGTGTTTCTCCTAATGGTATCCCTCCCTTATTGCCCCCACCCCCTGACAGGCAGGGTGTGTGATGCCCTGCCTCAGAGATGCCCCAAATCTCCTTAAGCTGATAAACAATTTCAGCAAAGTCTCAGGATACAAAATCATTGTGCAAAAATCACAAGCATTCCTATACACCAATAATAGACAAACAGAGAGCCAAATCATGAGTGAACTCCCATTCACCATTGCTACAAAGAGAATAAAATACCTAGGAATACAACTTACAAGGGATGTGAAGGACCTTTTCAAGGAGAACTACAAACCACTGCTCAAGGAAATAAGAGAGGACACAAATAAATGGAAAAACATTTCATGCTCGTGGATAGGAAGAATCAATATCATGAAAATGGCCATACTGCCCAAAGTAATTATAGATTCAATGCTATCTCCATTAGGTTACCATTGACTTTCTTCACAGAATTAGAAAAAGCTACTCTAAATTTCATATGGAACCAAAAAAGAGCCCGTATAGCCAAGACAATCCTAAGCAAAAAGAACAAAGCTGGAGGCATGCTACCTGACATCAAACTATACTACAAAGCTACGGCAACCAAAACAGCATGGTACTGGTACCTAAACAAGATATATAGACCAATGGAACAGAACAGAGGCCTCAGAAATAACACCACACACATCTACAACCATCTGATCTTCGACAAACCTGACAAAAACAAACAATGGGGAAAGGATTCTCTATGTAATAAATGTTGGGAAAATTGGCTAGCTATATGCAGAAAACTGAAACTGGACCCCTTCCTTACACCTTATACAAAAATTAATTCAAGGTGGGTTAAAGACTTAAACGTAAGACTGAAAACCAAAAAACCATAGAAGAAAACCTAGGCAATACCATTCAGGAAATAGGCATGGGCAAAGACTTCATGACTAAAACACCGAAAGCAATGGCAACAAAAGCCAAAATTGACAAATGGGTTCTAATTAAACTAAAGAGCTTCTGCATAGCAAAAGGGATTATCTTTTACTCTCCCTCTGTGTTTAGCCTCAATACAAATCTCTTACAAGTTTATCTTTGAGGCCTAAGCAGTGAGAGGGGGCAGCATAGTCAGGGACAGCCCCAGCCACCTCTGTCCCTGGTCACAGATGATTGACAAATGCCCTAAAGTTGGTAGATCTTTCTTCCTCTTAGTTTACAAAGCATAGCATTTTTCAAAAGAAATCTTCGCTAGGCATCTCAATGAAAGAGAAAAGTGTAAAAGCATAGAAACGAAGAGCTGTTTGCACTTCCCAGGATTTTTGTCCTAATGTACCTGAAAATCCAGCCAGGGAACTGTTAGAACAGAGTCATTTACAGAGCCTCTTCCATGCCTCCCTTTTCTTAAATTCAATTTGCAGAGAATTTCTCCTCATTCCAGTTTCTGGTCAGGGAAAGAATTGGAATAGAATCTCCCATTAATCTAGCAAAAACGGTTCAGTATAGCATTAATTGCCTAAGGAAGACAGCCATTATCACTCTTCTCTGGGTATTTACCTAGAGTGCCCACAAAGGTCTTAAATGTTTCTTTGCTCCTTCAGTGAGGTGCTTCTTTCAGTTTTCACAATAGAAAAGACTGTTTTGTTTTGTTTTGTTTTTTTCACAGAGTTACATAAAATCCAGGAGCTATTCAGGAGCAAGATGCTTCTGGCTGGGATGCTGAGGATGGTTAAATGATGATGATGATAATAATATCAGCTACCATTTAACCCCCTTGTTTGTACTAGAAACAAATCGATTGATGTGATTTTTTATATCTCATTCAATCCTCATAACAATTATATGAAAGTAGTAGTATTATCTTCATTTTACCAACGAGAAGCTAAGGAACTTGTTTGAAGTCAGTAAGTAATAGATATTTTATTTAAACACAGATCTTCTGTGACCTCAAAGCCTATACAGTCTTTCCACTATTAACACAGCCTCTGGTGAAGAAAACAGCATTCTAAACGTATTAGTGGGGTGGGCAGGACAATAGATGCTATGCGCTGCATTCTTAGGGGACTTAAGGTCATCTGTGTTGAAGAAGGGGACCAACTACATAATTTTGCGTATTTCATTTATTATGTCTTTAGGTACAGATTTTTCTACAGTGTTTAATGAAGAGGAAACCAAAACTGCACTTAACACTTGCTTTTAGAAGTTTTCCTCTTTTCACCATTAGTTTATCAGAGTTTTGTTACTTTACAGAAAATTTGATATAAAGGAGTGGTTTGTTGATAAAAACTAATGTTAGATAATGACAAGTGTTAAGGGAATAAAATATAGAAAAATGAGGTAAAAGTGTTTTTTTTAAATGAGTAATTTCCCCATATTTGATTTTGAGCATTTCATTTTTAATAGCTTGTTTGTTCAAAAAAATTGCATTACCATATTTTAAGCTTGAGTATATAATATATAAAAGGAAATCCTAATTTTAAATGCTTTTATACACATCTCTGCTGTCTAAGCTTGAGTATATAATATATAAAAGGAAATCCTAATTTTAAATGCTTTTATACACATCTCTGCCTTCAGAATTAGGGCTGTATTTATTATCCTAAGAACAACCCTTTAACTTGCTAACCATAGCTATGACGACTCTGGGGTGATAGAGCCCAAACTTGTTGCTGACGCTTGGTGCTTTGGGGAAGATGATTATTTCAGGACTGAAAGTTGATGGGAACATGACTGATAAATGGGAAGTTTATAAGTAAAACGTCCTAGCAACAAAGAGAGACCTATCCACATCACTATGGGAAAAAAAAAATACTGATTTGTTATTGAGTAAACACAACAGACTACATGCATGTAGACAGCCCACAAATCCTATGAAGTCAGAATGACATTTCACACAATTTATACAGCAAAGAATAAGAAAATGAAATAACATTTCTCTTGTTTCCTCAGTTACATCTCAAGATAGGCTCCTAGATTAGCTCTAAGAGTATATGTTTATATTTCAAGGGGTTATGAGGCCTGCAACCTTGGAGACATCTTCGCAATGTGAAACTAGAGACTGGGTTTATCTAGACCCTGTGGAGACCATTTATATCTAATAGGTTACAACGAGGACTCAAGCACATTGTGTTTTCAAGGAGACTCTTTCAAGAGGAGAAGAGAAGGAAGTTGCCTCGTTTCTCTTTATAAGCAAATAATTTCCTTCTTCTCGTCTTCCTCCTCCTCCTCCTTCTTAAAATTTATCTTTATAACAGAAAGAGTGGAGCTTTTCCCTTTCTTATCTGTGATTCATCACTTGTACTGGAGTCAAGCTGAAATGAGGGTTGGGGAGGGTATTCTTTAGCTATTTGTGATGGCATTGCATATTCAGTGGCAGCAACAGAAGATACACTGTCTTAATTTTTGTGAGTTAATTCAGCCATTAGAACAGTAAGTGAAAGGATAGTCATTGGCACTTTGTTTATGTAGAGTTGCATTATCTGATAGCTTTAAGTTTTACGAACTCAGCTTAGTATGTATAGAAAGCTCTGAAAAGCTAAAATATAGACGACAAAATCTGGGTTACCAGGCATGTAATAAGAGTTCATTATGCTCTCACTTACTCTCTCTATACATAGTTGAATATGCATGGTTGTCTGGTTTCCCAGTCCACAACAGATTAGATACAATATGGTAAAATACACTATGGTTGGGTAGGGTTGCCCGTAATGGCAGCAAATGTGACAGTGGAAAACCTGATGTAAATGGAGCTATAAAGGAAAATGACCTATAATTTGAAAGACAGAAACTCTAATGAATATTAAAATATACATTTTAATACATATTTAATATGTAAAGTGTTTGATAAATACTGGACACTTAGTTCATGTCATGTGTTTTCCTTTTTTCCTCTGCAAGTGTTACTGTATTACATCACAGCAAAAAAAAAAAAAAAAAAAAAAAAAAAAAAAAAAAA
>NW_016813672.1:73358-75816 GCF_001698545.2 Rhinopithecus bieti
TAAAAACTAATGTTAGATAATGACAAGTGTTAAGGGAATAAAATATAGAAAAATGAGGTAAAAGTGTTTTTTTTAAATGAGTAATTTCCCCATATTTGATTTTGAGCATTTCATTTTTAATAGCTTGTTTGTTCAAAAAAATTGCATTACCATATTTTAAGCTTGAGTATATAATATATAAAAGGAAATCCTAATTTTAAATGCTTTTATACACATCTCTGCTGTCTAAGCTTGAGTATATAATATATAAAAGGAAATCCTAATTTTAAATGCTTTTATACACATCTCTGCCTTCAGAATTAGGGCTGTATTTATTATCCTAAGAACAACCCTTTAACTTGCTAACCATAGCTATGACGACTCTGGGGTGATAGAGCCCAAACTTGTTGCTGACGCTTGGTGCTTTGGGGAAGATGATTATTTCAGGACTGAAAGTTGATGGGAACATGACTGATAAATGGGAAGTTTATAAGTAAAACGTCCTAGCAACAAAGAGAGACCTATCCACATCACTATGGGAAAAAAAAAATACTGATTTGTTATTGAGTAAACACAACAGACTACATGCATGTAGACAGCCCACAAATCCTATGAAGTCAGAATGACATTTCACACAATTTATACAGCAAAGAATAAGAAAATGAAATAACATTTCTCTTGTTTCCTCAGTTACATCTCAAGATAGGCTCCTAGATTAGCTCTAAGAGTATATGTTTATATTTCAAGGGGTTATGAGGCCTGCAACCTTGGAGACATCTTCGCAATGTGAAACTAGAGACTGGGTTTATCTAGACCCTGTGGAGACCATTTATATCTAATAGGTTACAACGAGGACTCAAGCACATTGTGTTTTCAAGGAGACTCTTTCAAGAGGAGAAGAGAAGGAAGTTGCCTCGTTTCTCTTTATAAGCAAATAATTTCCTTCTTCTCGTCTTCCTCCTCCTCCTCCTTCTTAAAATTTATCTTTATAACAGAAAGAGTGGAGCTTTTCCCTTTCTTATCTGTGATTCATCACTTGTACTGGAGTCAAGCTGAAATGAGGGTTGGGGAGGGTATTCTTTAGCTATTTGTGATGGCATTGCATATTCAGTGGCAGCAACAGAAGATACACTGTCTTAATTTTGTGAGTTAATTCAGCCATTAGAACAGTAAGTGAAAGGATAGTCATTGGCACTTTGTTTATGTAGAGTTGCATTATCTGATAGCTTTAAGTTTTACGAACTCAGCTTAGTATGTATAGAAAGCTCTGAAAAGCTAAAATATAGACGACAAAATCTGGGTTACCAGGCATGTAATAAGAGTTCATTATGCTCTCACTTACTCTCTCTATACATAGTTGAATATGCATGGTTGTCTGGTTTCCCAGTCCACAACAGATTAGATACAATATGGTAAAATACACTATGGTTGGGTAGGGTTGCCCGTAATGGCAGCAAATGTGACAGTGGAAAACCTGATGTAAATGGAGCTATAAAGGAAAATGACCTATAATTTGAAAGACAGAAACTCTAATGAATATTAAAATATACATTTTAATACATATTTAATATGTAAAGTGTTTGATAAATACTGGACACTTAGTTCATGTCATGTGTTTTCCTTTTTTCCTCTGCAAGTGTTACTGTATTACATCACAGCAAAAAAAAAAAAAAAAAATCAATGTTGATACTATTACTCTTAGTTTTGAGAAATGTTTATGTCTGGGTACTCTGTAAAACAGCGGAGCACTGTGTGTGTACATTATTTGCTCTTTTAACCCAATATGTTAAAACTGAAACATATTTTGGTATTTTAAAACATAAACTTAAGTAATTTATAAAATTTAAATGTGTTGAGTAATAAGAGTAAAATAGCAATTAAAAGCACTTTACACATATTAGTTCACGTAATTTCATTTATTTATGCTGAATTAGATGAAACTCCTGCCATTAATGCTAGATTACAGTACAGTCATCCATTACTTAACAATGGGGATAATTGCTGAGAAATGCATTTTTAGGTGATTTCATCATTGTGCAAATATCATAGAGTATACTTACACAAATCTAGATGGTAGAGCCTACTGTACACTTAGGCTATATATAACCTATTGCTCTAAAGCTGCAAACCTGTACAGAATGATACTGTGCTGAGTAGTGGAGGCAATTGTAACATGATGTTATTTGTATATCTAAACATATCTAAACATAGAAAAGGTACAGTAAAAATATGGTATTATCTTATGGGACCACCGTTGTATAAGTGGTCAGTCATTGACTGGGACATTGTTAGGTGATGTATGATTGCACCTTTACATGGTATTTGTATTGTCATTATTTTTCTTAGACTCTTATTTCACTTTTAAATGCACTTTTCTTGAGAACAGGAATCTGTCTGACTAGTACTTAAATTTTCGATCATGCCTTTTGAATAATAGATGCTTAGTAAACTTTTATGAAGTCAATTAATTAAATCTATT
>NW_016813672.1:75935-90734 GCF_001698545.2 Rhinopithecus bieti
TTTTTTTTTTTTCTTTTTTTCTCCAAGAGATTTTTTTTTTTAAACAAAAAAAAAAAAAAAAAAAAAAAAAAAAAAAAAAAATCAATGTTGATACTATTACTCTTAGTTTTGAGAAATGTTTATGTCTGGGTACTCTGTAAAACAGCGGAGCACTGTGTGTGTACATTATTTGCTCTTTTTAACCCAATATGTTAAAACTGAAACATATTTTGGTATTTTAAAACATAAACTTAAGTAATTTATAAAATTTAAATGTGTTGAGTAATAAGAGTAAAATAGCAATTAAAAGCACTTTACACATATTAGTTCACGTAATTTCATTTATTTATGCTGAATTAGATGAAACTCCTGCCATTAATGCTAGATTACAGTACAGTCATCCATTACTTAACAATGGGGATAATTGCTGAGAAATGCATTTTAGGTGATTTCATCATTGTGCAAATATCATAGAGTATACTTACACAAATCTAGATGGTAGAGCCTACTGTACACTTAGGCTATATATAACCTATTGCTCTAAAGCTGCAAACCTGTACAGAATGATACTGTGCTGAGTAATGGAGGCAATTGTAACATGATATTATTTGTATATCTAAACATATCTAAACATAGAAAAGGTACAGTAAAATATGGTATTATCTTATGGGACCACCGTAGTATAAGCGGTCAGTCATTGACTGGGACATTGTTAGGTGATGTATGACTGTACCTTTACATGGTATTTGTATTGTCATTATTTTCTTAGACTCTTATTTCACTTTTAAATGCACTTTTCTTGAGAACAGGAATCTGTCTGACTAGTACTTAAATTTTCGATCATGCCTTTTGAATAATAGATGCTTAGTAAACTTTTATGAAGTCAATTAATTAAATCTATTCTACAATTCCATTAGCACTATACCTTTCTTGTAATTTATTTTTTAACAGGGTAGGGAAAATAGATATAGATGAGGTTCAGCAGAATAAATACATGAATTAAGCATGGATGGCCAGCTCAATTTAAATATGAGACAATATCGATTATCTCCTGTTGGTAATAAAGTACTGATTTTTCAGTGAAGTTCAAATGTTCATACAGAAATACCAAGTCTTAACACAGGATTGGATTCAGATTTAAAGTTAGCAGTTCACTGACAATCTTGGTTCACCATTTGGTGCCTGATAATTGAATTGTAGATGTAAGATTATTTATAATTACCACACTCTTACCCTTCATTTTAATCTGAATTCATTAATTTTACATGTCAGTAGTAGGTCAAATTATTGTAACAATGAAATACAGTCCCTAAAAATTATGACAAAAGGAGGCCAGGTTTAATTTTAATTTAGAGTTTTTAGATTTTATAACCTATGTATCTTATATGTGATCGAGGAATCCTGAACTATTAATGGTCGCTGCTCCAATGTTTCAATTTTGAATCAGCTATTTGTAATCAAAACAACAATTATCTGCTTATATGATATTATTTCTTATTATGTTCTCAGGTTACTTTCTGAAAACCTGTTATCTAAATAGAGTGGCCTGGAATTGTACTCATCTAAGATTTTGGCCTGAAGAAAGCTGGGAGTGGGCTGGCAACATAGTGATTTTTCTCCTTGTCTTCTAGATTTAGGCCTAGAACAATATTTGATACCAACAAAGGTTGTCAAAGGAATTTGTCTCCCATATTTGTAATCCATCTTTATCTGCCTTATAAGTCATAATACTTCTGGTCTTGGGTCTGTATGTGCCAGTCATCATAGAGGCCTAGAACTCTGGTTCTGAGTTTAGATGGACCTGTGTTTAAATCCTTCTGCCTCTACCTCTTGATGATGTAATCCTAGCCAAGTTTCTTACTTCCCCATAGTCTCAATTTTCTAATCTATAAAACAGAGATAACAGTAGTACCTATTTCATAGGCTTGTCAAGAAGATTACATGACATAACTCACTAAATATATGATGAGTATTACCATTATAGTGCCCTAAGTCCTTTAATGTGGTAGACAGCCAAAGCTTTGCAGCTTTACAAATTGCTTCTCATTCAAGATGATCTAATCTACTTTTTCCCTGACAAATAATTCATTTCTTTATATAACTGATAGAATTTAAATAGATGTTAAAAGGCAAACAATCTAATTACATTAATTTTTACCAAGATGTGAGTCACTGGTAATCATAACTCTCCAAGACTTATTTATGTTTTAAGAGATACCTATTTTTTGAAATCTGTTAAGTATTGAAAATGTAGGCACGACAATGAATTGAAGTGAAAGCTTTAGACAATATAGGTGAAAGGTACATTTGGGGCACATTGCCTTTCAGGTTGGTTGTCATTGCTGAGAGGTCTGTCTTGGGTTTAGCTTGCAGAAGTTTAATCTTTCTGTCATACATTTTTTTTCTTTTGCACTTTTCCTTCGTAAAGTCCTGGATTGGTTCCAGGATCCCTGGCAGATACCAAAATCTAAAGATGCTCAAGTTCCTGATATAAAAGGGTATAGTATTTGCATATAACCTTTGCATATAACATATGCATATCCTCTTGTATATTTTAAATTATCTATAGATTACTTGGAATACATGATACAATGTAAATGCTATGTAAATAGTTGTTATACTGTATTTTTAAGGAAATAATGACAAGAAAAAAGTCTATGCATGTTCAGTACAGATGTGATTTATTTTCAAGTAGTTTAAATTCACAATTGGTTGAATCCACGGATGTGGAACTCAGAGATACAGAGGGCTGACTGTACATTCTTGAAAAACTGTGAATCATTTGGCAAAGGCAAGGTGACCTACAATAGAGGGAGGAGTTAGGATAAAGGTCAGGTCAGTTGAAGGTTGAGAAAGTAAGATGTAAGAAGCAGCAATAACTGGTTTTATATAAAGCTATGTGTAAGTAGGGGACTGCAACTGATGGGATGTTTATGTTCTCCCAAAATCCATATGTTGAAATTCTAATCCAAATGTGATGGTATTTGGAGGTGGAGCCTTTGGGAGGTAATTAGGTCATGAGGGTGGAGCCCTCAGGAATGAGATTAGTGCCCATGTAAGAAAAAGAGAGCTAGCTAGCTAGCAGTCTAAAACCTGGAAGAGGGTCCTCACCAAGAACTTGACCCTTCTGGCACCCTGATTTCAGACCTCCAACCTCCAAAACTATGAGAAATAAATGCTGTTTAAGCCATACAGTTTGTGGTATTTTGTTATAGCAGCCCTAGCTAAGAAAAGGACTAAATTTATTCACAAGGTTTAGAAATGAGGAAGTTAATTCACTTAATGCTAGGTTTAGACATAGAAACAGATATGTAATAGCTCATTTAGGTAATTCTGTAGGTAGGATATATATAGTCCGTTTTAAGGGAACACACCAGTTATTTGGAGGTTAGCTTTGTTTTCTTAGCAGTGAAAAGCACTATGGGGACTAGTATAAACTGTTCAGTTTAAGTGAAAAGAATGTCCAGATGATGTCTGCATTTCTTATAAAGACACCAAGTAGGGAAGTTGGCAGAGCTCTGACTTCTACTTTTGGGGCTATAGAGTTTAGAAGAAAGAGTAATGGAAAGAAAAAGGAACTGGGTACACATCACCATGGGTACTCATTTCAGTACAATGCACACTGTGTGGTGCTGTAATACTTACCCCAGGGACATAGATTAAGGTGCCAGGCTTGCTTCTCAGACACTTAATGGAAATTTTGACTGTCTGCAGATATAATTTTTTGTATTATATTCAAGAAATAATAAATTTAATAGGATATATAGGAATGAAACTTTCTAGTTACAGAAAGACTTTACATACATAATTTCACTTTATCTTCAGAATTAATCCTTGAAAACAGATAGAACTTCTGGTCTTATCTCTGAGTTACAGATGAGGAAAATAAGATTGCCAAAACGCATATAGCTTCAGATTCAGAAAAAAGGCAGATCTTTTCTATTCTCTGTGGTTCTTTCTGTCATATTACTTATATAAAATGACAACGAAACAAAACACCCAGGCTTTTGGACATATAAAGAAGGAATAATTTTCTTCTAGCTAACATGTTTTTTCCTTTTTTGAGATGGAGACTTGATCTGTTGCCCAGGCTGGAGTGCAGAGGCATGATCTCAGCTCACTGCAACCTCTGCTTCCCGGGCTCAAGCAATTTTCCTGCCTCAGGATCCCAGGTGGCTGGGATTATAGGCACCCACCACAATGCCTGGCTAATTTTTGTAGTTTTAATGCTGTCTCTAAAAAAAATACAAAAAAAAATTTAACCAGGTGTGGTGGCACATGACTGTAGTCCCAGCTACTTGGGAGGCTGAAGTGGGAGGATCACCTGAACTCAGGAAGTCGAGGCTATAGTAAGCTGAGGTCACACCACTGCACTCCAGCCTGGGTGAGAGAATGAGACCCTGTCACCAAAAATAAATAAATAAATTAATTAATTAATAATAAAAAAATACAAGAGACTCAAACAGATAAAACACCCTTGAAGTATGAAGGACTAATACTTTCTGATTCCAAAATTTATTTTAAAACTACAGTAATTAAGACAGTGGTCTTAACTGGACAGTGGTACTGCTATAAAGATAGACATATAGGTCAGTGTAATAACATTGAGTATTCAAAAATAAACCCTTACCTTTATGGTCAATTAATTGTTGACAAGGATGCCAAGATAATTCAGCAAAGAAAGAATAGTCTTTTTTCAACAAATGTTTTTAGTACAAGTGTCTATTTCCACGTGAAAAAATAAATTTGGGCCGCTACCTTAAAACATATGCAAAAATTAACTCAAAATGGGTTGTAGACCTGGGAGAAAGATCAAAGTGACTGACTAGAAGTGTTCAGCACTCACTTCCTCCACAAAAAAAGGACCAAAACAGCAAGGGGATAACCACACATTGAATAGAGTATCTAAGAGAGAACACTGAAATTCAGCAAGGAAGTGACAGGGACCTTCTGAGGCATAGAGGTAGAGGGCAGCCAAGCAGCTGACCTAGCCAGGATCAGTTTGGAATGAGGAAGATGTCTTCATTATGGGGAAAAGTTAGGTGAGAGATCCCCAGCTGTCCACTTACCCACCACAGATGCTGGTAATACTAGCCACAGGAGAGCCACTCAGCACTCACAGGCCCTTAACCTAGTATAGGGAGCTGCCTAGGGTCTGTGCAAGTGAATTGTTCCAGAGAGGGAACTCGCACTGGCTCCCACTCACTCCCCGAGACCAAAGTTGCTGCAGCATGGAGCCACTTTGAGAACCCACCTCCCACCAGACTACATTATTCCCTGAGGCCCAACAGCTCTTGCATTTTCAAATCCCCAAAGTCCCACTTATATCCCCTCTATTCATCCAGAAAGCTGCAACATCACGATGATAGCTAAATCTGGCATTATGGCTTGGTCCCCAGGATTCTGGCCAATGTGGTGCACTACCTCCTGGGGAACAGGTGGTATACCACACCAGGCTGGCTGCCCCCCATACAAAGGGAAGTGATAATCCCCCGAGCCTTAGAGCTGCCTGTCCTGGGCTGCTGCAACTGAGAGCAACCTCCTCCCCCTACTCCAACTTCACACCTGCATACACCTACACAGGGCCTTAGGACAGGACATCCCTAGGCAGTACTGTCTCCAGTGCCCACATACACCCTCTGGATACCTGCATATTGACCTGCCCCACTCATAGCTGCCACCACTACCACCTGATCGCCACTGTTGATGCTTGTGCATGTTGTCCAGGAGCCTGAGGGTACGTCCGCCTTACATAGTACTTACCCCCTTAATGCCTGCAGGCCACTATTTTGAAGCCCTGAGGATCAGCCCATCCTTCTCACGCACCAGCATGCACCCTCGTCATTAGCCAGAAGACGAGGACAGGCCTACCATGTTCATTGCCACTGGCATATACATACCTACTGCCATCTGCTGTCATGGCACTGCCACTGCACATTGCACATTCCCAGCCCCCCTCAGAGACAGGCCACTTAGCCTGCTGCTGTACTCCTCATACCTAGGCATTCCAATCAAGATCCTAGGGACTGGTCTGCCCAGCCTACAAACACTACTTCTGGTGTATTCACTTCCATGGGCCCAAGGCTGTCCTAACACTGCTATTGTCACTGCCAGTGCTATGCACACTGTCCAGGGACCCAAAGACATGACAACCTGGCCCTCCTCAGCTACCACTAATGTCTAAGCATGCTTCCTGGGGCTTGAGGATCAGCCTACCTGGGTCACTCCACAGCCATTACTGGTGCCAGTGTATACTATCCAAGGTCCCAAGGACTGTTATGCCTAGTTTACCGGCAACATCACTCATGCCCAAGGACCAGCCCACCTGGTGACCTTGTCCCCAGCAAGTCCTTGTCACAGCTGCCAGTAACAACTGCAGCCAGTGTCACTGAGGAACTCACTGATACTGCTCACATATATTACAGCCAAATAAATCTTATGGAGACTACACTACTGCACCTTCTGAGAGTCAAAGTCAAAACACCCTACTGAACAAACTAATAAAGATCTACTTACAGGGAAAAAAATCTTTCCCTACTAAAGCCAGTCCATAAAATTGGAACAAGTGACTATTAAGACAGATGCAGAGATATCAACATAAGGACACAAGAATCATGAAAAAGCAAGGAAACGTGACACTTACAAAGGAACGTACTTTTTCAGTGACAGATCCTACAGAAAGAAAGGTCTATTAAATGAAAAAAATGTAAAATAATGATCTTAAGGAAACTTAGTGAGATTCAAGACAATACAGATAAGCAATATAAAGAAATAAGAAAAATAATCTGGGAGCTGAATGAGAAGTTTGACAGAGATAGATGTAAAAAAGAGCCAAACAGAAATTGTAGAACTGAAGAACTCAGTGAATTTTTAAAAATACAATTGATATCTTCAGTAATAGACTAGATCAAGCAGAATAAATAATTAAAGTTGAAGATAGATCTTCCAAAATAACCCAGCCCCGATAAAAACAAAAAACCAAAAAAAAATTTTAAAAGCCAAAAGAAAATAAAAGGAATGAAGAACATCCATGTGACACATGGGATGCTATAAAGTAAAAAAAAAAAAAAAAAAAAAATTTTTTTTTTTGGTTTTAAAAAAAGAAAAGAAGGGAAAAAAAAAAAAAAAAAAAAAAAAAAATTCTTATATTTGGATTTTCAGAAAGAGAAGAGATGGACAAAGCTACAGAAAACCTATTTAATGAAATAATAACTGAAAATTTCCCAAGTCTTTTGAAAGATATAGACATCCAGGTACAGAAAGGTGAAAAATTCCTAAACATATTTCATCTAAAAAGATCTTTTCTGATGCATGTTATAGTCAGTCAACAGTAAAAGGGAATTCTACAAACAGCAAGAGAAAAGAGTCCAGTTACATGTAAGGGAAGCCACATCAGACTTAACAGCAGATTTTCCAACAGAAGTCTGAAAGTCCAGGAGAAAACAGAATGATCTATTCAAAGTGCTGAAAGAAAAATACCGTCAGCCAAAACTCCTATATCCAGCAAAGCTATATTTCAAACATGAGGGAGAAATAAATCTGTCAAACAATTCCAAAGAATCAAATAGAAGGAAATTCTTCCTAACTCATTATACGAGACCAACACTACCCTTATGCCAAAAGCAGGCAAGGACACAAGAGCAAAGTAAAGTACAGGCCAATATTCCCGACAGACAAAGATGCAAAACTCCTCAACAAAATCTAGCAAACCAAACCCGATTTCATATCAAAATGATCATTTACCATGATCAAATAAGAATCCCAGAGATTCAATGATTGTTCAACATACATAACTCAATAAATATGATATGTTACATCAATAGAATGAAGGACAAAAGCCAAATGTTCATTTTACTAGATGCAGAAAAAGCACTTGATAAAATTCAGCATTGCTTCGTGTTAAAGACTCAACAAATTAGGCACAAAAAGAGCATACATCATAGATGTATGACCATATAATAAGGGTCACGTATGACAAACCCACGGCTAACATACATACTGAATCGGGAAAAGCTGAAAGCCTTTCCTGTAAGAATTGAGACAAGACAAGGATGCCTGCTTTCACCACTCTTATTCAACATAGTACTGGAAGTCCTAGTCAGATAAATCAGGAAAGAGAAAAAATAAAAGGTATCAAAATTGGAGAAGAGCAAGTCAAATTGTCCCTCTTTGCAAACAACATGATCTTGCATATAGGAAAACCTAAAGACCCCATAAAAAATCTCTTAGAAGTGATACACAAGTTCAGTAAAATTGCATTTCTATGCACCAGTAATGAACTAGCTGAAAAAGAAATCAAGAAAACTATGCCATTTACAATAGCTACAAAAAGTACCCAGGAATAAATTAAACCAAAGGGTTAAAAGATTGCTGTGATGAAGACTATAAAACACTGATTAAAGAAATTGAAGAGGACTCAAACAAATGGAATGACATCCCTTGCTCATGACTGGAATAATTAATATTGCTAAAATGGCCATACTACCCCCCAAAATTTTCAGATTGAATGCAATCTCTATCAAAAATATTAATGACATTCTTTACAGAATTTGAAAAAATATCCTAAAGTTTGTATGGGACCCTCAAAGACCCTAATTGCAAAAGAAATACTGAGCAAAAGATCAAAGCTGTAGGCATCACACCACCTGGCATGGTGTGATTCAAAGTGTACTACAAAGCAATAGTAATGAAAATAACATGCTATTTGTATAAAAACAGACACATAGATCAATGGAACAGAATAGAGAAGTAAATCCACATATTTACAGCCAACTGACTTTCAATAAAGGATCCAAGAACATACATTGGGTAAAGAATACACTCTTCAATAAATATTTAAGGGAAAACTGGATATCCATATGCAGAAGAATGAAAGTAGACCCCTCTCTCTCACCACAGATAGAAACCAACTCAAGATGGAGTAAAGGCTTAAATGTAAAATGAAAATAATAAAACCACTAGAAGAAAGTATAGGGGAAACACTTCAGGACATTAGTGTTTGCAAATATTTTATGGGTAAGACTTTAAAAGCACAGGTGACAAAAAAGAAATATAGATAAATGGGATTATATTAAACTAAGAAGCTTCTGCACAGCAAAGGAAGCAATCAACAGTGATGAGACAACCTGTAGAATGGGAGAAAATATTTGCAAACTATTTGTCCATCATGGGACTAATACACAGACTATGCAAGGATCAGACAACTCAACAGCAAAAACAAAACAAAACAAAATAAAAAACCAAATAACCCAATTAAAAAGCGTGCAAACAAACTAAAAAGACATTTCTCAAAGGAAGACCTACAAATGGCCAACAAATATATAAATAAAACATTCAGCATCACTAATTGTTAGGGAAATTCAAATCAAAACCACGATGAGATATGTCACCTCAGTTAGAATGGCTATTATCAAAAAGACAAAAAATAACAAATGCTGGCAAGGATGCAGAGAAAAGGAAACTCCTATACACTGTTGGTAGGATGTAAATTAGTACAGCCATTATGGAAAACATCATGGTGGTTTCTCAGAAAACTATAAATAGAAATACCATACAGTTTAGTAATCCCACTGCTGAGTATTTATCCAAAGCTAGGGAAGTCAGGATATTAAAAAGATACTGACACCCTCATGTTTATTATTTACATGATTCACAATAGCTAATATATAGAATCAACCTAAATGTCAATCAATGGATGAGTGGTTAAAGAAAATGCAGTACATATACACAATGAAATAGTTTTCCACCATAAAAAAAATGCAACCGTGTCATTTGCAGCAATATGAATGAGCCTGGAGGACATTATATTAAACACAACTAATCAGGCATAGAAACATTAATAACCACATGTTGTCAATGTGGGTGCTAAAAAACATTTTGAGCTCATGGAAATGGAGACTAGAATTGTGGGTGAGGTTGGGAAGAGTAGGGGATAGAGAAAGACGGGACAAGGTTAGTTAACAGATACAAAAATTACAGCTAGATAGGTGGAATGGGTTCTGGTGTTCTGCAGCACCTTATGGTGAATGTGAATAACTGTAATTTATTATGTCTTTTCAAAAGGCTAGACGAGAGGATTTTGAATGTTCACAACACAAAGTAATAATAAATGTTTGAGGTGACCGATATGCTTGTTACCCTGATTTGATCATTACCCATTGTACACACATATTGAAATACCATTCTACATCCCATAAATATATACAATTATTAAACGTCAACTAGAAAAAAGGAAAAAATGGATTGTAGACCTAAATGGAAAAGCTCAACTGATATTAATAAATCTCTTAGAAGGAAATATGGGAATATAGTTCCATTTATATGAAACATCAGAATGGGCAAATCTGTGAAGATTAGATTAGTAGTTTGCCTATGACAGGCAGGCAGGGAGAGAGAGATGAAGACTGACTGCTAATGGATACAAAGTTTCTTCGTGGGGTAATGAAACTATTCTAAAAGGGTTTGTGATGATGATTCTGTAATTCTCTGAATCATCTGTAAAATCCACTGAATTGTATACTTTGAATAGGTTAATTCTATGGTATGTGAATTATATCTAAATAAAACTATTAAAAATAAAGACAAAGGGTCCTCTTCACCTCAGTTATATTCTCCTTCCTATGACTGTTTTCCCTAAATTCTTTCCAAGATAATGCTCAGTTTGGAGGATTATTAGTTCTCCTTTAGCTGAAATTTTAGGTAGGTTTGGTGGTTTTCCATTAGATATTTTTCAAGAGTGTCTTAAATGGGGGTTACCTTTTCCTTTGGAACATTATAAAATGTTTATATAAACAGAGCTATAGATATATGATAAAAGATTTAAAATTCAGTTATGGAGCTGCGAGAGGGCTCAAATTACATTTTGTAGCTCCTATTTTTCTACATTATTCCTCAAAATACACTCAATTGAATATATTTACCATAATAACTATGTACTAGCTTACAAATCCAACAGCTTAAACCAGAAAACACTAATTGCTACCTCTTTTGAACCTTTGTAATACTTCTTTTTCTATAATTTGCTTATAATTACCATATGCAGGCTTGTATAAAGTAAAATATATATATTTATATTTAACATATATGTAAAATAATTTGCATATTATATATATTTAGCTTAATTTATGAATTGTAAGTCAATAGAAGAAAGCTTTTTAAAGTTTCCTAAAGACCTAACACAGTTCACTACATATACGAGCTAATTAATAAATGTTTCTAGTTGGGTAGGAAATAATGCCTGTGTCTACACCAGAGAGAAGGGGTTGAACATTAATGTGAGTGGCTTTTACCAGTAATCCAGAAAATTATAGAATGGCACCTTGTATAGTCTGCATATTAGTCCCTTGTTGGATAAATAGTTTGCAAAGATTAAAGACACTTTATACGATCTTACAGGGCTCATCAGTTCGTAACTCATTTTTGTACAGAAAATGGTAGCTCTATGAAATAGAATTGGCTTAGAAGACTTTAACTTACTGGAATTCTAAATAAAATCCAAAACATAATTTTCCTCTCACACATTTTACAAAGTTAAAACAAATGCTGATGAAAATACTTCACTTGGTACAAGTATTCCACATGTGCAAGATGCAATATAGCAGTAAGATGGAATTTTCAATAAATGACTAAACATTCAAATAAGCATCTTTCATAGGAGGTCCTTGGCAGGCAGCACACTTTTCCCACTAATGCTGCTGCTGTAAAATCATTTTTGGAGCTGTTCTTTTGGAACGTCTGTCCTTCTCTCAAAGCCAGTGTACAAATTATATGAATAAACAATTTTGGTACTTTTCCATCATAATTGTTTATAACAAAAATTATAATACTCCAGTTAGTCAACCACTTCATTCTAGGGTTAGCTCACTTTGGGGTGCTTCCAAAATTATAACCACTGTTAACACAAGAAGATATGCTACCATTTACAGTTTTTAAAATGGATTTTGAGCTTTGCAATATCACTATAACAAATGTGTATCTTGGTTCACCGCCAGGCACATGTTGAGTATCCAATCAAATGTTGGTTTAATGAATGAATTAATTAATATAATTTTTCTGTTACTTTAAAGATAGTGCATCTTTAGCAATATCTGTATATGTTTGTGAAAAATCAATTATTTTATATTCACAGTTTGCATATACTGATCATGTGCTTATGCTTGCTGTTTGAACTCTTTTTTTTCTGTGCATGACTTTTGACCTATTTATATTGACAAAAATTCTGTTGATTTCTATATACCTCTGCCTAATTGCAAAAATAAAAATTGAACAACATGTAAAAGGAAACTTGCTCCAGCATTTTCACCAGCTTTCCATGCCTTCTCTGTTATGATTGGTAGAGCTCTGTGATGTCTTCAGCCTGTTTTGAAATTTCTGCATAATAAACATCATTGGGCCCACAGATTTCAATCCATTAAGTTACTTGAAGTAATCAGGGTCCAGATCCTTCCTTATTTGGTCGTGGTATTTTGCACTCTTATTGCAGTGTCTGCTTTTCTGGTCCTTTGTAGAAACAGAGATTTTTCTGGAGTCATTTATAATATTCTTGCTCTCCCCATTTAATACTTTGGGTTACATTTCTAATGTAAAAAATGCATTTCTTATTTCTTTTAGTGTTTTCAAAACTTGCTTTTATTAATTTTTTGGTCTGTCCTTAAGCCTCTTATCCCATAAATAAATAAGTACATATGTTGAAAAGAAGGAAATACAATGAATTTTACACCTTTCAAAATTTCTAGGGCTCAGCCTCTACAGACTCAAATTTTAATTAATAGTTTACTTTTTTTGTGTTGCTGAAATTTACTATGAGCATATGTAATGAAATATCACCTTTTCAGGAAGCTTCCACTAGCGGGGCTCTGCTGAAATGCCCTCTCCTTCCTTTGGGTTCCCAGGGTTTTGTGGCTTTGTTTATTTTGCCTCGTCTTGCAGTAATTTGTGTATAGTTCTTAGTTGTCTTAAACAACAATAATAATAGCAATGATTATTATTGATTAAGCATTTCCTTTGGGTCAGACACTTGATGTGTAAGATGCTATTTATTTCTTACAACTATCTTATAGCAAAGGTATTATTATCGTCTTCATTTTATCATATATCATTTTATCACATGTAGAATCATATAAATACATATGTGAGTATATATATAAGCAGAAACAATCCTTATAAAAACCACAATTTGATATATATATGTGTATATATATATAATATATAGAGAGAGCTGTGCAATATCACCATAACAAATATGGGTCTTGGTTTACTGCCAGGCACATGTTGAGTATCCAATTAACTATTGGTGGAATGAGTGAATGGATTTATATAATTTTTTAGTTATATATATATGGTTTTTATAAGGATTGTTTCTGCTCATAATGAGAATTTGAGCAAATTATTCTGTGCAAAATAAACCTGGGTTACATTTTCCCCCTCAGAACCTTTTATTTTCTTATATCTAATCCTCTTGTTAGGGACATTTGAAATTGGCCTCTTTTTGGTCCCTTGAGACTTACTTTATTTCTGCTTGGTGCCTATAGAATTTTTAATTTAATATTGAAATTTAATAACCTTTTCCCCTGATGCATGCTGTGCCATTTCTATCTTAATATTGAATTCTCTATTTCACAGAAAAGTTCCTGTATTATATCTTTGAATAATTTTCTATTTCATTTGTTCAGTTCTCTACTTTAGGAAAATAAGAGGAAAATATGAAATGGTTAGAGGCTAAGTAGATATTAGACATTATAAGAAGCAAAGATTAAGGAAAGGTATCAGATGTACAGTTCAACACAAGTCGAAGCGGTCAGAATGTCTGGGAAACTCAATCAAAATGTTTCCCCCAAAGATCTCCGTATTGTGTCAGCCATCATAGACTCCCTACAATAGTACAAATAGAGCACTGCTCCTTCTTAATTGTTTTTTAAGTTAGTATTTAACCCTCGTTTAGTGTGTATTTACGATGTGCTAAGTCCTGTAAAGACAAAAGATATTAATGCTTTAGTTTAAAATATAGATTTTTTTCAACCAACTTTTGATTTTACAAAGTTTTAAGCTTCCAGAAAATTTGGAAACTAGCAAAATGTTAAAACAAAGCTAGATTCACTAATTTCTCTTTAAAATTAAATTCCACCATCTTACTTCTAAAATTTCAGCATGTATCTCCAAAGAAGATGATTCATCTACACAGTCACAATACCCCAAAAAATTAACTTTGAAAGTATATTACCAGAAATGTAATTTATATTCACATTTTCCCAATTTTCTCAACAATTTTATTTGTAGATTGTCTCTCCTAGGATCCAATTGAGTATTATACATTGCATTTAGTTTTCATGTTTCTTTAACATCCTTGATTCTAAATAGTGTCCGCTTCTTGTTTTTATGACGTTAACATTTTTTAGAGTTCTACAATCTGAATTTTCTGATTGTTTCTTCATGATTAGATTAGGTTAAATGTTTTTGGCAAGAACAATATCACATTAAGTGGTACAAAATAGTAGTTTATCCTATTCTTTTTAATGTTATCTTAAATTACCTAGTTAAGGTGTTGATTGTAAATCTTTTCATTAGGACAACTTTTATTTGTTAATTAACAAGTTATCTGTAGGGTGATACTTTAGACCATGTGAACATACCCTGTTTTCCAACAACTTTTCATTGAATGCATTTAGCAATCATTAATGATCCTTGCCAGAATCAATTATATTAGTGGTTGCAAAATGGTGATTTTCTAATTCTACCCCCTAATCTTCTTAAGCACAACTATGACCTCATTAAAGTAGCTATCCCAAATTTTCTGGGCTTTTTTTTTTTTTTTTTTTTTTTTTT
>NW_016813672.1:94991-99964 GCF_001698545.2 Rhinopithecus bieti
TTTTTTTTTTTTTTTTAACTATCTGGTAGATACAGTAAGATCTCTTTTACAAAAAAGAAATAAGTACAGTATTAAATGTCTAATGAGCATCAGGAACACAAAAAATGTGAATCTACATTGACCTGCTGTTTAACTTCTTCCAATATGGAAGAGAAAGTCAATGAGCACCTAAGTGATCTTTCAGGAAAGCAAAGAAAATCCATGTAACATGTTTGTCTGTAGCATTCATCCTTGGATATGTCTCCTTTCCTTCAAGTAAACAGTTAAGAAACACCCAATTGCAAATATGAAACTCATTCTGAAAGAAGAGGGGAAGCAATACTATAAGGACTTCAAATTTCCTACTCTATTATTGGAAAATGGAGTATTTTTTAAATTGGCCTCACGGATTTTTGTTAGTTTTTTGTTTTATTTTAAATAAGAAGAAAGCATTACTTCTATGAAACATAAGCTGTTTGCCTTCTCATATACTTGCCTTCTCATATACAGCGTCCAGGTAGACGCTGGACATTGATAATGTTTCACAGCATCTCCAGGTGATTCTAATGTGCAGTCAGGATTGAGAAATTTTAGAAGTACAGGGAACTCCAGCTTGAAAGATGGATAGAATTAGGACATGTGGAGATTGTGGGAGGTAACTGTAGGTGAAGAGAATAACACAAGCAAAGATTAACCTACTGATGGCAAGGATTTGCCATTCTTTTCCACAAATGAAGCCTTTTTTTCCTGTTATGTTTACCTGAAAGGTAACTGGAAAAACGGTGCCTTAAAGTTCACTCATTTGTGAGAATCACAGGCAGAAGCATTTCTGTGATACTAGAGAAGAGTAAGATACTGTTCTTGATAACAGCCTGCAACTTATCATTTGTGGCACAATAAGCCCTTTCACTCTGATTCTGTTAGACAGGCCCATCCATGGCAAGATATTAAACAAAACAGGGTTTATTGAAAACATGTGTGATAATAGCAATGCTATTGAAAAAGAGCAAAACAGTACAATCCTGGTTTTTATGTTTCTGCTTTGACCACAGGCTTAAAACGTGTATTTCAAGCCTGTAAATATTGATTGTGAGACACAAGAAACATAATATAAATATTTTGAAGGAACAGTCATTAAGAGCAGTGAGTCACAGATAGCTACCAGCTGAAAAGAATAAACCCAACTTTATCAGGGTTTCAGATCAGAGTAAGGTTTCAATTTTGATATCCACTGTGAAGAGCTAAATTAAAGATGAATATGAGTAAATATTGATGATCCATACTACTGAATTTGTCTGGGGATAAATGTTTCTTAGGTATTGCACATATTCTGAATTCATAAATATATATACTATGTAAAAACATGGAAAAAAAACCCTTCGGAAATGTTTTCCTATACTATATTTTCAGAAAGGCACAAGTTTTAGAGAAATCGTGTAAGCAGAATGGCAGACAACATGGGCCATATTTCCATGTCAAAAGTAAATTAAAAATCTAAATTAGTACCTGAGGTTAAAAATACTTATGTCCACAGATTCCAGAATACAAAGGAAAAGTAATGCCAGCCAAATCTGAAATATAAACAACTACAAGTTTTCTTTGTATTTGAAAATATTGCTTTGGAGCTCTGTATAAGAAGATGCTTACTTCATAAACATGCATGTGCAGGTGTCTTTTTCATATAATGACTTCTTTAAGAGTGCCCTCCAATGGTATAAGATGCTGACCAATGTTACACCTCATTTCCTGAAAGTTTCTAGGTGCTCTATGATGGATCCTATGGTGCTGAGAGTCAACAAGCTTTGTAATAATAAATAGGAGATTTTTCTCACAATTTTCAAAGTAATGTGACATTAAAAAATAAGGATAGGAAGGAGAAAAGGAAAAAAAGAATCAGTAAAGTAATAAGAATAATTAGTATCGTGTCAGGAGAACTAAATTCTAGTTATGTCTCTGTCAGCAACTAGCTAGAGACTTTGGGTAAACCATCTTACCTATTGACTTCACTTGCAAAATGGACATTATGCTAGTATTTCAGTAATTTCCAAATGTTTGAAGAAATAGAACCTTTATCAGTGAAGTATAGAAAACTTTTTTTCCTCTACTTTTACAGTTAAACTGTTCCTGAAGTTCTGACCCTTTTCCTATTCTTTACTTTCATATGCTTTTAATTTCAACTTCTCCCACTTGCTGTTACACCCCAATGTATCTAATACATCTCTACAGGTGTATTTCCCTGCCTTTCAGTAGCCCTCTATGTTCATCTACTTTTTAATTTTTAATTTTTTATTTCAATAGGTTTTTGGGAAACAGGTGGTGTTTGGTTACATGAATAGATTTTGGTGCACCCATCATCCAAGCAGTGTACACTGTACCCAGTGTGTAATCTTCTATTTCTCACCACCCCCCACCCTTTCCCAAGTCCCCAAAGTCCAATGTATCATTTTGTTTTATTACTTTCTTAATAGTATTCAGATATTGCATCTTATTACTCCTTTAAGCTACTCATCCATGGCTCTCCATGTTTTCCTTATAAACTTTTCAAAATCATTGCAATTGTTTTCACAAGCAGAGCCTTACTGGAATTTGTACATGTGTGGAAGAACATAATAAATTTGGAATTTGCTGATGATTTCACTTTTAAAAATAAATAGAACCTTTTCCTCCCTTGAATGAACTTTTACTTGGAATCATAATATGTAAAACAGATGAAGGCAAAGATGCAGGAGAAGTCCTTGAGTCCTACCCTTTCGGCCTTTCCCATCCTTATGAGACTGACATGGCACTGCCACAGACACCCAAGGGCCTTGCTACTCAAAGTATGGTCCAGGAATCAGCTGCATCAGCTGGTTAGAGATGCAGAATCTCAGAAACTTTTTAGACAATCTCAAGCTCCAGTGAAACCTACTAAATCAAAATCTACATTCTAACAGGCCCCTTCCACCCACCACCCACCTGTGTTGCTCCCCACTCCCGTTTTACTCCCCACTATGATCTGTTTCACAGTAACGTTTGAGAAGTTCCACTTTAGATATAGATGCAACTCCATTTGAAAAGTAACTACTGGACTAGTTAACTCATAGAGATGAATGATGTTCATTTTGTCCTTTCACATACCACACTGACTGATTCTCAGCTGGAAGCCCAGTGCGCAAGAAGAACAAGAAATAGTGGCACTAATGCCATTTTTAGAGTCTTCTAGAAATACAGGAATATAGAATGCGGGGTTTTATTTTATTTAGTAGACAGTCCAGTGCTCTGTTTATTCTACAACATTGACTCAAAGAAAGGGACTACATAGTGGCCTTTGTGTATATTAGCATATCAGTCAGGGACCCAGCAGGAACTTAATGGCACACTCAATGGGTAACTTTTTAACAAAGTTGTGGGCAATCTTAAGGAAACCACTAAGGGATGGTGAAGCCCCTAGGGACTAGCAATGGTGGGAACCACTAACACTGTGAATCTTGATGGAGCAAGGGAAGGGATGGAATCTAGGGAAAGCTTTAACAGTGGGAAGGGAACTGTGGGAGCTCTTGCTTTAGGTGGAAGAATATAGCCACGGCCAAATCACAGATCAGCAGAGAGCAAACCAAGAGGATAAATAAACCAGACTTTCTCTCCTCTCCCACTCTAGTCACCTGCCATTGTCTACCACTGGCCAAACCCAACTGGAAACTAGAGTGCAGGGGAATGATTTGACGCAGTCCCGAAAAGTCATCTTTCTGGGGTACAGAGCAGGGTACAGAAGGTGGAAGGTGATTCTGAAGAGGAAATTCAGAATACCTAACATGATAAATAGTTGGATTTGTAAATAGGAAAAAAGCAATAAAGTAAAATTCTAATGGAAAGGTTTCATTTGCTTGTTTACATGTATGTTCATACACTTATGTATGTATGTTTATTAAGCACAAGGAGGAGTTTCTAAGAAGTAGTGAGATGTAGCAGAAAGTGTGTGCTTTGAAGAGACTTTATACTTTCTTCTGCTGTGGAAAGTTTTAGATAAGAGAATGTTGTTAATCTGTATTTATCTAGCACATACCCTTTTGTAGTCTCTGCTAAGGACACTAAAGTATAAAACATGGTCCCTTCCTCAGAGAGCTATGATCTTGGTTGAAGGGCAAAAATATAAAATACGTTTATAATATGCACATGGAATGGAATGGTTTATTTCGTTCATTCAGCCAATATTTATTAAGTACCTGCTATATACCAGGCAATGCCTTTGAGTCCAGTCAGAAATTCAAAACAAATAATGAATCAAAAATGATTTGGTCCCCGTCCACAGGGAATTTGTAATTTTGTTTGAAAGATGGACTTTAATTACACAATTCAAGCATGGTAAGTGTTTTGAAAAGAGAAATACGGAGTTTTTTTAGTAATTTATATCAAATACACTTAACTTATATTGGGGAGCCAAAAACACTTCCCTGAAGCATTTAAGAAGTATAAATAGGAAGTTACTCAGGTCATAGAGGATAGTAAGGTGAAGGGCAGCTGGGGGTCAGTGGATGAGGGTGTTTGCAGGGGTGTAATAGCAGAAGGGCAGAGAAGATCATGTGTTCAAAAGGCCCAGGGAGAAAAGAGATCATGGCATATTTAACAAAGTGAAAGTAATCTATTATAACTGGAGCAGAAAGTAAAGGGAGTGTGGTGTTAGTCCTTTATCCTACAGCACCAGAAAGGTATTAAAAAATACTGTAAGTAAATGAATTACTCTATCAAATGGAAAAATTATGAATATAAAATTTGGACTTCTATTATTACCGTTTTGAATTAAAACTTTATGTTAACATTGTTTATTTCTGAAGTTTTTCTGAGAAATAAGCACAAGAATGAATTTTTCTCAAAAATTTTTCCAAAGTTTATTTTTTACTTATGATTTAAGAAAATAGCTGAACTGTTCTGAATTTTATATCATGTTTTGCTGTATATTAAAGTAATAACATCTTTTAAAAGGAAGTTGGTTAAATGTTCTTTATTAGCAATTCTAT
>NW_016813672.1:100027-109910 GCF_001698545.2 Rhinopithecus bieti
GAATTTTTCTCAAAATTTTCCAAAGTTTATTTTTTACTTATGATTTAAGAAAATAGCTGAACTGTTCTGAATTTTATATCATGTTTTGCTGTATATTAAAGTAATAACATCTTTTAAAAGGAAGTTGGTTAAATGTTCTTTATTAGCAATTCTATAAAGATAGAACCATTTTAAATTAATTGTTGCCAAAAGTAGGATACAAAAAAATCACAGAATTATGTCAATAATTAGGAAATAAATTTTATGCCTCTTTTTGTGTATGTATGTGTGTATTCTTACTGCTGGAATTTCTTAATCTCTTTGTCAGCAATAGCACTTACTTTCTAACTTATTCATCTACCTCCTCAGCTTACTGATACTTCTATATCAATATAGTTATTTTGCCTTTCTGTAGAAGGTAAATCACAACCAATATGTATTTCTTTGAATTCTAGCCAAGCAAAAAGGACATGCAGAGTCCCTCTTGAGCTAGAAGCATTTATGCAGAGAGTATCATTTTGTACAAACATGTATTGTCAAAACCTATCATAAGATCATTGTCAGAATTACTGAGATCCTGTCAATCATATGTTTCTCCATGTTATTATTTTTCCAAGTATCTTCTTTCACCACTACCGTAGCCGTGATGGATATTAACACAGAAAAAAAGAATAGTACAATCAATAGTGCTTCTTTTCTTCCAATAACAATACTGTCATTTTTGGCACAGATGAGAAGTACCTTATTTCTTAGGTGAATGTATAGATGGATGGACGCAATTGAAGGAATGATTTCTTAACCAGCTCACAGTGTCATATTTTCAAACTTTATGAATTCAGTGGCTCATGTTAAATTATTTTACAGTAGACATTTTTCAAATCATGAAGAAACCTGGAAAATCTGTATACAGTGGACTCTGATCTTACCAAATGTGGGATTATTCTGAGATATAGTTTATGATAAATTACACCAATTGCTCATGGTCTGTGGTTGCTTATAAAGATGAAATTTTGTTTGTCCATTAGTTATTATTTAACAGATATGAATATAATTGTGAATATATGTACATAAATTTGCAAATATTTGATCCTTCTGAAATTAAATGAATTCTACTTGTTTCCAAGATGTTTTCAACTTCAACTTTATATATTTTCATTTATTCATTCATACATTGATTGACTCTACAAATATCAACTGAAACACTACTGTGTGTTAGGTCCCATGCTAGACTCTATTTTTAAAGTTGACTTCTAAACAGATTCTGCTTTGAAAAAGCTTTCAGTTTAGAAAGGGGGTAAGACATGAAGACATACAAGAGAGAATGTGCTAAGCACCAAAAGAAAGACTTGTGCAAAGCCATTCTACATCTGAGGTAAGTGAGGTTATTTCTACTTGAGAGGGTAGGGTTGTACATGAGGGACAATTTTATACTGGAGGTGAAATTGGGAAAGCATCTCCCAGAATGGATAGGACAGAGACATAGCAGGATTGGAGAAAAGCACATTTTTCCAGCCTGTGAGGAAAGTATTAGCATAGAGAGTGCGCTCAGAATAGAGAAGATGCAAAGCATGGAGTAAGACTGGATCTTGGAAAGACTTGGAATGGTGATCAGACTGCATGTTCTACAAATGGAAAAATAACCAAAAACTATTATTAAACAAATAGCTAGGTGATTCTTCTCAGGAAGAAACTAATAATATGGTAGGGATTCATTTGTTTGCAGGAACAGTTGCAATACAGTGGTGACTATAAATTTATATGTAGTAATTTTTCAGTATACAGTAGACCCTTGAGCAACACAGATTTGAACTGTGTGGGTTCACTGATGTACAGATTCTTTTTTCAATAAACACATTGGAAAATGTTTTGGAGATTTGCGACAATTTGAAAAAACTTGCAGATGAACTGTGTAGCCTAGATATATTGAAATAATTTAAAAGTTATGTGGAAAGCAGTGTTCTTCAAAGAGCTAGGAACAGAACTACCGCTTGACCCAGCAATCCTATTGCTGGGTATATACCCAAAGGAATATAAGTCATTCTACCATAAAGATACTGGCACGCAAATGTTCACTGCAGCACTCTTCACAACACCAAAGACATGGAAACACCCTAAATGCTCAGCAATGACAGATTGGATAAAGAAATGTGGCACATATACACCATGGAATACTATGCAGCCATAAAAAAGAACAACATCACATCCTTTGCAAGGGACATGGATGGTGCTGGAGGTCATTATCCTTAGCAGACTAGTACAAGAAAAGAAAAGCCAATATTGCATATTGTTACTAGTAAGTGCGAGCTAAATAATGAGGACTCATGGACACGAAGGAAAAAGTAGACACTGGGGCCTCCTTGAGCGTGTAGGTTGGGAGGTAGGAGAGGATCAGAAAAAAATAACTACTGGGTACTAGGGTTAGTACCTGAGTGATGAAATAATCTGTACAACAAACCCCTGTTACAAAAGTTTACCTGTATAACAGACCTGCACATGTAGCCCTGAACCTAAAATAAAAGTTTAAAAAATGTAGATACTAGTCTAGTTCATCATTTACTTCTATAAAATATATACAAATATATTGCAAAAAGTTGAAATTTATAAAAACTTGTGCATACAAACACTGACTCTGCCTGGCACTACCACTTGCAGTTGAGAGAAATGTAAACAAATGTAAAGATGTAGTATTACATCATAAGTGCATATTATCCATAGTACGTACTGTACTATGGCAATAATTTCACAACCACCTCTTGTTGCTATTGAAGTCCTATTATATCCTCTTAGAATGGCATGTGATGCTAATCAGATCTGCAGGAGCAGTTCATTTCTCCGGTAAATTGCGTATGACAGTAAAAAGTTACCTCTCTTGGTTTTTGTGTATTTTTTTATTGTGTTTAGTGCAATAATGTAATTCTTGAATAACACCATGGGGCCCACATGAAGTCCCACTAGTGATACTGAATGGGCTTCCTTGAGGTAGAGAAAAGTCATGACATTACAAGAAAAAGTTGAATTACTTTATATGTACTATATGTTGAGGCCTGCAGCTGCAGTTGCCTGTCATTTCAGACAGATGATTCGTCTTGTAAACAGACAATGTAAACTTATGGTATTGATAAATACAGTAGAGTACTGTATATGTATTTTCTCTTATTATATTCTTAATAACATTTTATTTTCCTAATATAATGCATAATACATATAAAATACAAAATATGTGTTAACTGTTTATCATATTGGTAAGGCTTCTGGTCAGCAGTAGGCTATTAGTAGTTAGGTTTTGGGGGAGTCAAAAGTTATACATGGAATTTTAACTGCATGGGACACCAGCGCTACTAATCCCCATGTTGTTCAAGGGTCGACTGCACTTTTTGCATTCTTAATATTTACACTTTTTAGTCTCTATATGGTTTATAAAACTTTTCAATTACATAATTGGTTCTTAAACTCACTCAATACAAAGAACCATTTGGGATGCTTGTAAAAGATGGCATAATATGATTGTTATTAATATAATTATTTGGTTATATTCCATAGAAAATTTTTGCTTAGATTTACCTACATTTGTCCAATTATTTGTTTCCTGTTTTTTTTTTTAATCCTAGACTATTCTGGGTTCATTTTCTTTGTCTCAATAATGCATTTTAGAATTTTCTTTTATGTTAGATTATTCATGGAGAGGTCTCTTGGTTTGTGTTGATCTCATTAGCATTATAAAAATATAGCTTTTCTGAGTGTACCACACTAGGATGACAGTTATTATTTCTCAATCTATTGAAAATATTATTCCATTATGTTCTGATTTCTATTACTGCTATCTAGTGTCAGTCTTCTGTCTCTGCTTTTATGATCTCTATGCTGAGTATCTGTGGATTTCTGACTAAGTGTCTAATTCTGGATTTCATTTTATTTATATTTCTTGGTGGATGCTGTGCTTGATATTGTGCATTCATATTTTTCATTACTTCAGGGAGCTTCCAGTCTGGTACTTCAAATTTTACCTTTCCCCTGCTCTCTTTATTCTCTCCCTCAGGTACTCTAATTAATTTAGATTTTCACATTCTATATCCCATATCACTTGATCTCCTTATATTTTCTACTCTTTAGGTATTTGTGCTACATGTTACAGTAGTTTTTGATCTATCTTCCAGTTATAGTTCATTTATTTTCTTTAGTGGCATCTAATATTTTATTTAACCCATCTGCTGTTTTGTTTTACTTTCAACCATTTTTTAAAAAATTTATGAAGGTTCTATTTTCTTTTCAAATCTTCCTCATCAGTTTTTAATTGTCTCTCATTGTATTTTTGTGATGTCATTCTTTACTTCTTTAAATGTCCTATGTATATTTTGTATTCCAAGTCTTAGAATCTAGTGTTTGATGCCCTTGGTGAGCTAAATCTATTGTGTTTTTTCCTACCTACTCTCATTTCTGGTGGTGAGTTTTATTGTAAATTTGGTGATTGTTGATTGTTACCTTATATTTGACTTTATTTTATTCTGAGGAAAGCTGTGATGCTTAAAGATATATTCCATGTAAGAGAAGGTTCATGTGTTTCCACAGGGATCTTGGAGGTATTACAACCCTAGAACCAATTTAGCCTCTTCCAAGGTTTCAGGTATAATCCAAGAATCTCATTTTCAGCTTCTCTTCCTTGCTGCTAAGGTAAGCTAAATCTCCGAAATGCAGTGCAGAGATTGGCATTTACCCTCAAGCCTTCCTATCTTAAGTTTGCACTTACAGCGCATAGTTAAGCTTTTAGCTCAACGTTTTAGCTTTTATTTTTGCTTAGGCCCCTTGGAGATTTTTCTCACTTATTTTAAGACCAGCGGTGTTATAAAACTTACATTTTATGCAAAATCTACTTTTTTTGTTTTTTTTTTCATGAGGCTTCTTCCAGCCTATTGCCAGAAGCTGAATGATAGCTATTTTTTGCCTATAGCACAATATCAGTCTGGAAATTATTAAGTTGTTTTGATCAGTATAGGTAAGCCAAACTGGAATACTTTAGAATAAACAAACAAAAATGAACTTGGCATCTGATTTGTCCAGTTTAGTAGTCTCTACTGATTCTTTCTACTTTGTGCTATTTGGATGCAATCTAAAATATTGTATTAGTAAAATACTTAAAATGAACCCAGAGGATAATATGCTAAGTGAAAAAAACCAGGCATAGAAAGACAATTACTGCATGATCTGATTTATATGTGGAAACTGCAAAAAGGCTAATACATAGAAGCAAATAGTAGAATAATGGTTGCAAGGGGTTGGGGTATGGGAGAAATGGGCAGGTGTTGGTCAAAGGGTGCACATTTGCAGGTATAAGATGACCAAGTTCTAGGGACCTAACATACAGCATGATGACTATAGTTAATGTACTATATATCTGAAATAGGCTAAAAAAGTAGATCTTAAATATTCTCACCACAAAAAATAAATATGTGAAATGATGGATATGTTAATTAGCTTGATTATGGTAGTCAATTCACAATGTATACATGCATCAAAACATTTTTTTGTATACATTGAATATATAAAATTTTTAATTTATCAATTGTACCTTAATAAGGCTGAAAAAATTTCTCTTTTACAGAGTGGTGACTGGGCCACTCAGTGACTACTACTGCCTAGCTTTTCTTAAAACTTATTTTTTATTTTAATATGATTTGCAATGGAAAATTTAAGGGAAAATGGAGAATTGACTCAATAAGAAGTCTAAGACATTAAAAGATATTTTGTCTATTTTTCCAGTAGTTAATAATCTTTACTTATGGTTGATTTATTTCATATAAATTAGCCATTCCATTAATATCTATAGAGTGCCTACGTGGCGTATGCTCTTCCACATGGTAGAAAACATAGCAAGGAACATATAGACAGAAATCTCCACTCTTACGGATCTAGCATCCAATCATCATGATAGACATAAATGAGAAAAGGCAGTAAAATAAATAGTATGGTAGATAGTAAGTGCTAAGGAGAAAAATAAAGCTTGGAAAAGGAATCAAGAATGGTGAAAGTTGTTGTAATACTAGATGGGTAGATGGATTCAATGCTTCTGAGCATTTTCTTAATGCATTCTGTGGACTGTTAGATCACAGGCAGATCACTCCCATAATCTAGTGAACAGATTGTTTAGGACAGTGAGTGTTATGGGTTAACTGTGTACCTCTTCCTAAGATATGCTGAAGTCCTAACCCCCAGTATCTCTGAATGTAACCTTATTTGGAGATAAGTTTCTTTACAGATAAGCTTCTCTATTACTTCTTTACAGAAACAATCAAGTTACAATGAGGCCAGTAGGGTGGACCCTAATCCGATATGACCTCTGTCCTTACAAAAGGGGGAACATGTGGACACAGACACAAACACAGGGAGAATGTCATGTGAAAATTAGAGTCATGCTGCTGCAAGCCAAGGAACTACCAGAACCTAGGAGAGAGAATGGAGCTCTGTCAACACCATGATCTCAGACTCATAGCCTCCAATACATATGGCAGTGAATTTCTGTTGTGTAAGCCACTCAACAGCCTAGCAAACTTATGTAGCCAGCTTAATAGTATGCAGGACAATAGTAGATGTTGAGCTAAGGGCTCTAAAATTACTTCTAGTCTACTATATAGCTGCTTTCATTAATTTAACAAATATATGATGTTTATGATATACTAGGGACTATTCTAGAAAATTTGTAAATATTAACCAATGTGCATCCAAATAACAATTGTGTTATCTAGGTTCATTTATTATTTCCATTTTAAAGATGTCAGGAAAACATTCAAGCGAACATTATATGGCAGGGCAGACATTCTTAGACCTTATATAGGGGATTTTCCCGAGGGTGTCACATAACACATGCACACATACGCAAGTTTTTAAAAAGCCCATTCTCTAGTGACAGTGAAAGACGTAGGCAAAGGACATGATCCAGACAGGAACAGCTGTATCCTAGTCCTGCACCTCTGTTTCCTGAGCCATGGACCCTGGACACATCACTTCTTTCAGCCTCCATCTTATACCTTCTAATACTAACTAGGTTACGATAAAATTAAATCAGATGATAATTTTAAATGTTAAAATAAACATCACAAAGGAATAAAGTCTCTAATACATAGTTCGCCCTAGAGATTTTCATTTTTAGAGGGATTATTACCCTCAATATTTTCCCAAATAATGTATTAATTTATACACTACTTGTGAACACTGAGATTTAAGAAACCATTTAAATTATTTAGAGAATACTTGAAAGGCTTTAAAACCATCTGACTGGAATGCAAACTACACATACAATTACTTTCAAAGAGATAAAAATTGATATGAAATTATAATTCATGATGATTAATGTTGAATGAGCATAAAACCAACTGCATATTAGTCCTTTGAGCAAAGCTTTGGACTCAGAATTATAGATTAAAATATGTGTTAATCTCAGGACCTGCCTTTAATTAATTTATGACATAGAACCTAAAAATGGGAAGTATATTAATTAAAATGAGAGTGAATATAGTCAGACCGGGTTGGGAAAGAATCTTTGTGGATTCTTTTCACCACATTCTTAGTATGGAGGAGGTACGCATCTAGATCACATCTCAAGTGTATGATGGAGTTGGGGGAAAATGATTTCTTACCAAGACCTGGTGTATTAGTCAAGGTAAATATTGCTAGCTGCTATAACAAACAATCTTGAAATCCCAGTCCCTTAAAACAGGAAATATTTATTTCTTGTTCACATCATAGTTCTGAGGCAGGTTAGGTGTCTCTACTGAGCAGCCCTGCTGCAAGAGAGACTGTGGGATCCAATCTCCTATCTTGTGATTTTACCATCTTAGATAAGTGGCCTCCATGGTTACTGGGGAAAGAGTAGAGAAAGAAGTGGAGAATCACATGGGCTAAACTCACATTCCAATGGCCATAACTCAGTCATTATCTCTGTAACCTGACAAGACGCTGACCAATAACCTTTTGCTTTCTGCTGTCATTATATGGGCCTTTCTTCAGTGCTCTAAATATGCAATTTTTCTTTTCCCTCTGGGACTTTGAAATTTCCTTTACCCATCTTGGGGCACTTCCTTGCCATATCCCAATAACCCACGTGCTTTTCACCATCACAGCAAGCCTCCAAGGAACACTTGTTCAGTTGAACTCTATTATCTTGTCAAGGAGTTTTTTTTACCTGTTGTTCATGTTCACGGGAATGTCTAGAAAGACAAATTCTGATCTGCGTCTGAGACATTTTGCTAGTGCAAAATCAACCTTCATCATGATATTATAATTTATGTGGTAATTTTATGCTTTGTGAAACTGTTTTTAATTGATAAAACTAAGCAGAAATCTATTTGTAGACATTTTAGTTGTTTCTAGAGTTTCACTGTTACTGAAAATGCTGTACTGAATAAGGATGTATTTTTAATCTGTATTCCATGCTTATTCAATATAGCTTCATAAAATGTATTATAAATTCTTCAACATAATTTCATTATTAATAGTTCCTGTTGGTAGTATCTTTCATATGCCAGCTGAATTATCATTATCATTGTCATAATGCTTAATAACAATAATAATTGATAGTAGTTGTTGCATGCATATATATGTGGGTACTGGCCTATGCTTTTGATATGTATTATTTCATTTAAACTTCATTGTATTAGTCAGGGTTCTCTAGAAGGACAGAACTAATAGGATAAATGTATATATAAGGAAGAGTTTATTAAGAAGTATTAACTCACATGATCATAAGGTGAGGTCCCACATTAGGACGTCTGCAAGCTGAGGAGCCAGGAAACCAGTCTGAGTCCCAAAGCTGAAGAACTTGGAGTCTGTTGTTCGAGGGTAGGAGGCATCCAGCACAGGAGAAAGATGTAGGCTAGGAGGCTAAGCTAGTTTAATATTTCAACTTTCTTCTGCCTGCTTTTATTCTGGCAGTGCTGGCAGCTGATTAGATTGTGCCCACCTGGATTGAGGGCAGGTCTGCCTTTCCCAGTCCACTGACTCAAATGTTAGTTTCCTTTGGCAACACCCTCACAGACACACCCAGGAACAATACTTTGCATCCTTCAATCCAATCAAATTGACTCTCAGTAATAACCATCACAAGTCTACCCCTTGTCAACTTGAGCCCATACACATCTCCTGAAATCACACACAATCTTCAAATAAAGACAATAATAAGTTCATAATTACTCCTAACATAATACAACTATCCTTTGTACAACCAGAAATGCACCAATCCCCAATCCAAATGCTTTCACATAAAGTTAATAACACTTAAATGCTGACATGAAGTCAATAAATCTTATGTCATATGATAAAGGAGAAATGAAATATATTTTCTTAGTACAAGTGTATACATGCAGAAGCATGTTCTTAACAAAACAAAGAGGAAATACTCATGACAATTACACTCCTCATTTCTGCCACTGGTCATGTGATCGTAGCTGGTATTGATGACTACCTTCTTCTACTACCCATTCTGTATTCCCTTTGCCTTCACCAAGCACCTCAGCAGGTCATGGTTTTTTACTTGGTGGAGTGACCCCAACCTTCAGTCCTGAAGGATCTGGGGTATTTGTAGACCTGCCTGGATTGCGCTGTTCTAGTTTCCCATTGACATTAATCACATCACAGGGCGTGGTAATACTAAAAGACACCCTGAGGGATGTCCTGTATTCCACACATATTCTTCCTCACCTCCATTTTGAAGTAGTAGACTGATTTCATCTTGATAGTCCAGGTCAGTCACCCCAACCAACACTGTAACTCCCTTCTTAGCCTGTTGACTTAAAGGTAGGAGGAGCTCGGTCGGGCGCCGTGGCTCAAGCCTGTAATCCCAGCACTTTGGGAGGCCGAGACGGGCGGATCACGAGGTCAGGAATTCGAGACCATCCTGGCTAACACAGTGAAACCC
>NW_016813672.1:110470-113968 GCF_001698545.2 Rhinopithecus bieti
AAAAAAAAAAAAAAAAAAAAAAAAAAGGTAGGAGGAGCTCAAAGTATGTAGGTGGCAATCTTAACTTCCAGCTTAATAGAATTGTTGCATTCTTCAATACTTTGCATCCTTCAATCCAATCAAGTTGACATTGACATTCAATATTAACCATCATATTCATCCTAACCCTGTTCTGTTAAAATTATCATTATCCCAGTCTTACAGATGAGGATGCTAAGGCCCTGAGAGACCATGTAATCTGTCTGTCATCACTCAGCCACCAAGTGGTGGAACAAGGCTTTAAAGTCAGGCCATTTTTAGTTTCAAAAGTCTCACTCTTTTCATCTTTCCACACCATGTATGGAAAGAATACTGAGTGAGACAGGTGGTCCAGGCCCCAATCAGGGCTCCCTAACTTATAAACTGTATGATCTCTGGCAACTCACCCCACCCTCCCTCATCTTAGCTTCTCTGATTACAGTAATTGTGATTGTGTGTTCCACACAACTGCAGGAAGACAAAATGCAACAAGTTATGTGGAAACTTTGAAAATTCCAACATGCTATACAAATCCAAGGGTTAATTAGACGATTATTATTGAGTGACAGATTGACTTTGTTCATCAAGCAGACTCTTGGCAAATATTAAGGATATGCCCAGAGCACTCAAATCTCCAAACTGGAAACAAAGCAAACATATAATTCCTCTTATAAAATATAGCAGTGCGACTGAAAATGTAAGGGCCCCTTTACACCTCTAATGTTTTCACGAATGTGGAGGAAAATCATTAATAAAGTTGTTAAAACAAATACTCTCTGAAGCATTTGTTGAAAGTTCTATGATTCATCTTTGATTAATATATTTACAGGCTACTTGATGGACTTGTTCATGTCCTAGCTCTGGGATTCCACTGAACTCCACATTCTAGTCTTCACTCTTGTGAAAACATATTCTGGCACAGAGTTGTCTATGGTGGGCTGTGTAGGTCAAGAGGTCAGGGTTCAATCCTTGCCTTCTTGCCACTTTGCCTTGTGATGTCATGCAAGTTGTCCTCCTCTCCATGCCTTGTTTTCATTTATACCATTGAGTGGATGGATTGGATGGACAAAATGATATTTGAGACAATAGTTCCCCAGTCTAGTGGATATTTTGAATCATGTGTAGTTGTTAAAATAAAAAAAAATCTGAAATAAGGCCGCATAGCTGCAATCAACTGATCTTTGACAAAGTTGACAAAAATAAATAGTGGGGAAACAACAACCTAGTTAATAAGGGGTGCTGGGAAAATTGGCTAGTCATACACATAAGAATAAAATTGAACTCCTATCTCTCATCATACACAAAAATCAACTCAAGATGGATCACATACCTAAACATAATACTTGCAACTACAAAAATCCTAAAAATAAAATCTAGGAAAACCTTTTCTGAACATGGGCCTAGTCAAATAATTTATGATGAAGACCCGAAAAGCAAATGCAACAAAACCAAAAATAGACAAATGTAACTTTATTAAACTAAAAAGATTCTGCACAGCAAAAGAAAAAAATCAATAAACAGACAACATACAGAATGGGAGAAAATATTTGCGAATTATGCCTCCAACAAAGAACCAATAGCCAGAATTTACAAGGAACTCAAACAACTCAATGAGAAAAAAAATAAAAAATAAAAAAAAAAAACAGCTACATTAAAAGTGGGCAAAGGACGTGAACAGACATTTCTCAAAAGAAGAAATACAAGCAGCCAACAAACACATGAAATAATGATCAGCATCACTAATCTTTGGAGAAATGCAAATTAAAACCACACTAAAATATTATCATACACCAATCAGAATGGCTATTACTAAAAAGTCAAAAAACAATAGATGTTGGTGTGGATGCAGAGAAAAGGAACACACTGTTGGTGGGAATGTAAATTAGTTCAACCTCTATGGAAAACAGTATGGAAATATCTCAAAGGGCTAAAAATAGAACGAATGTTTGACCCAGCAGTCCCACTGCTGGGTATCATTATATTAAAAATGACACCTGCACTTGAATGTTCATCACAGTACTTCACAATAAGAAAGTCATGGAATCAACCTAAGTGTTTACCACCTGTTGATTTTATTTTAAAAATGTGGTATATACATGCCAAAGAATACTATGTGGCCATGAAAAAGAATGAAATCATATCCTTTGCAGCCACATAGATGGAGCTGGAGGCCATTATCTTAAGTGAACTAACTCAGAAACAGAAAATCAAATATCCCCTGTTCTCACTTATATGTCTACAGTAACAATGGGTACACACGGACATAAAGATGGAAATAGTAGACAGTGGGGACTCCAAAAGCAGGGAACTCAGGAGAGCTCTGAGGAGTGAAAAATTACCTCTTGGGTACAATGTTCAATATTTGAGTGATGGGTACACCAGAAGCCCAATCCCCACCATTATTCAAAATACCCATGTGACAAACATGTACATATTCCCCCTGAATCTACATTTTTTAAAATAACAATTACAAATATTAGTATCTTGTGTCTTATTCCCTATTCTCCCTCTTCCTAGAATACATTCCAATGCCTTCAGCTATTATTTTAATCACAAAATTGATGACAAATTGTGATGTTCCAATGAATCTTTTTTTATTAATATACATTATACTGTATAACCTGTGAAAGAAATGCTTTACTTTGATAAGGGACAATGATGAGTACAGGAGTTAAAAGTATTCTTTTAAACTCTAGACCTTTTTGAGACCAAAACTCTTGGAATTTGTATTACTTGTTCAAATTGTTCAGTTGGAGGCTATTATCTTAAGTGAATTAACACAGGAATGGAAAACCAAATACTGCATGTTCTCACTTATAAGTAGGAGCTAAACGTTGAGTACATATGGATGCAAAAGTGGGAACAATAGGCCGGGCGCGGTGGCTCAAGCCTGTAATCCCAGCACTTTGGGAGGCCGAGACGGGCGGATCACGAGGTCAGGAGATCAAGACCATCCTGGCTAACATGGTGAAACCCCTTCTCTACTAAAATACAAAAAACTAGCCGGGCGACCTGGCGGGCGCCTGTAGTCCCAGCTACTAGGGAGGCTGAGGCAGGAGAATGGCGTGAACCCGGGAGGCGGAGCTTGCAGTGAGCTGAGAGCCGGCCACTGCACTCCAGCCTGGACGACAGAGCGAGACTCCGTCTCAAAAAAAAGAAAAAAAAAAAAAAAAAAAAAAAAAAAAGTGGAAACAATAGAAACTGGGCCCTGCTTGGGGAAGGAGGCTGAGAGGAGGGTGAGGGTCGAAAACTACCTGTTGGGTACTATGCTGTCTACATGAGTGATAAAATCATATGTATACCAAACCCCAGCAGCACACAATTTACCCATGTAACAAACCTGCACATGTGTTCATTGGATCTAAAATAAAAGTTGAGAAAAGAAAATAAAAAGAAACAATGATAGTGGAAAATTACACAATTTTACTTTTGTGTCATGGTCAATTAAAATGTTAATATTTAGCAAAGCAAGGAAAAAAA
>NW_016813672.1:116368-124110 GCF_001698545.2 Rhinopithecus bieti
AAAAAAAAAAAAAAAAAAAAAAAAAAAAAAAGTGGAAACAATAGAAACTGGGCCCTGCTTGGGGAAGGAGGCTGAGAGGAGGGTGAGGGTCGAAAAACTACCTGTTGGGTACTATGCTGTCTACATGAGTGATAAAATCATTTGTATACCAAACCCCAGCAGCACACAATTTACCCATGTAACAAACCTGCACATGTGTTCATTGGATCTAAAATAAAAGTTGAGAAAAGATAAAAGAAACAATGATAGTGGAAAATTACACAATTTTACTTTTGTGTCATGGTCAATTAAAATGTTAATATTTAGCAAAGCAAGGAAAAAAACAAATTGTTCATATGGTAATGTAAAAAGATAAGTCTTGAATTTCTACAAAATCGTAAAATTTGAAAAATAAATATTAAATTTAGCAGTTCTCTGTATTTCTTTAGCCATAGACTAAGCAACTGCTCTATTAGTCCTTTAGAAAATTCCTTTTGTACTCAAATTTTCTTAATTCTGCTTATGCAACAGCCAGGATTCTCAGTATGTAACAGTGGGTTTTGTCAACTTGGGTCCCAGGATAAATTCTAGTTATTTCTTTTAAATATTTAATGCAATTCAGCCAGAATGCCAAAACACTATCCTTATTACTAAGTAATATATTAAACAAACACCCCTGACTTGTTCCTCACGCTTAATCCACAGAATTGAAATGAGGAATGGAAGAACAAATAAATTTTAACATAAAATAATAATAATAATTTAATGATAATATAAAATAATACACAACCACATAAATCATAATAATTGGATGTTAGTCTTTTTTAAGGCTTTATCAGAATATTTTGTGTTAAATTGGCTGGGTCAGAATGGCCAGCAAGACTTTACACATCCAAATGGCTCTCTATTATGCTGAGGAGGTTTCATTCATTCCTGTGTAACACTGTGTTAGCGCTTTGTGCAGAATCGTTTTCGTAATATTTCCTTGAAAAAAGTAGAGAATTTTCTGTCTTTGCAGAACATTGAATGGTGGTGCTATATATTTCTTATAGCTTCTTGAAGTGTAGTTATATAAACCAGATATATAGAAATAGAACCCACATCTCCCATGGGATGTGTAAATGACAGTGTGGTGACCAAAGCACCCCAGGGGTTCAGGCTAACTGCTGGTTTTAAAGCAAGGAAAACTTTTAGTTCTGTGCCTTTAATCTGTATGATTTACTGATTGTGTGAATGTGCTGAAAATAAAATCATTTTACCCTTTGGGAAAAAAGGCAGCTTGTGTAAGGTGTTAAAGACTGCATATAAATTTAATATTCTCCACATAGCATAAAATTTAATGCTTAAGTAAAATTGAATAAATCTAAAAGCAAAACATAAACATTTCATATTTGGAAAATTTGCACAACAGAATGCCAAAATATTTGTTGATGATGTTCTTTCAACTATAAAGCACAGACCTATTTCCTTTAAATATTATATGAATCCTGCTGTGATTTAAAAAGAAAAGTGACATCTAATCATGGAACATTAAATTGACTTGGTTATGTAGTTTACGGCTTATTTATCAAAAAAGAATTCAAATCCATTTTAGAATGAATTTTTGAGATTTAAAGAACAGAAATGAAACTAAATGCAAACACACAAGAAAATAAACACAGAAAGATAAATTGTCTGAAGGGCTATATTTTTGGTGTTTTTGTTTATTTAATCAATAAACAATATGAATTATATAGTATCTCATGTCAACAAAGGCAACATTTCAATCTATTGAATAAACAGTAGCAGAATTCGCCTTGAGTTAATATCCCCTCCTCACACATATACTTTTCTATAGTTCAGTAAAAAGGCAAATATTTTCTGCTTTAGTTCCTGCATATTTAGAGTGCTTAGGCTAGGCCGGGTGTGTGGGTCATGCCTATAATCCTGGCACTTTGGGAGGCTGAGGCAGGTGGATCGTTTGAAGCAGGACTTTGAGACCAGTCTGGCCAACATGTTTAAACCCTGTCTGTACTAAAAATACAAAAATTAGCCAGGCATGGTGGCGTGTACCTGTAGTTCCAGCTACTCGGGAGGCTGAGGCAGGAAAATCACTTGAATCTGGGAGGCAGAGGTTGCAGTGAGCCAATATCATGCCACTGCACTCCAGCCTGGACGATAGAGTGAGACTGTCTCTAAATGAATAATATTTTTTTTAAAAAAGTGCTTAGTCTAGTATTGGCTGCTCACTAATCAAAGTGGTGTGTGCTGAAGGCTGTGGTGACTGTGACAATTTCTTAAGGAAGACCATAATATTGGTAGGTTTTAGATATTAAGTAAATATTTTTAAAACAAATAAATGAATCATTATTATAAATGCAGACATTAGGATGTTTTGAAAAAAATAGCCCTATGGGGAAAAGTTGGTATTGTTTCAAAGCACCTTATTTTTTTGGAATAATTGTGTGTTAAGAATCAAAACACAAATACACATCGAATGATGAAAACAAATAAGCAAGGAAAACAAACCTCTTCTACATTATTTTTATTTATTTATGTTTTAACTGAAAGTTTGTGTTCTTTGATCAACATCTCCTCAATCCTTCCATATCCCAGCCTCTGGTAACCACCATTTTAATCTCTGTGTATGAGTTTGAATGTTATACTTCAAATATAGGTGAGGCCATGCAGTATTTAGGTACTTTTCTTTCTGTACTTATTTCACTTTACATAATGTTCTTCATGTTCAAACATGGTGTCTCAAAAGACAGTCTTTTTTTCTTTTCTAAGGCTGAATGGCATTCTGTTGTGTATCCAGGCACACCTCAGAGATACCGTGGGTTTGGTTACAACCACTCCAATAAAAGAAATATTACAAAAAGGCAAATCACACAATATTTTTTGCTTTCCAGTGCATTTTCAGTTCTTTTCACACTATACTGTAGTCTGTTAAGTTTGCAATAGCATTATGTCTGAAAAATGTATATTCCTTAATAAAAAACAAACTTTATTGCTAAAAATGCTAATGATTATCTGTGCCTTCATCAAGTCGTAATCTTTTTGCTGGTGGAGGGTCTTACCTTGATGTAGATGGCAACTGACTGATCAGGGTGGTGGTTGCTGAAGGTTGGGGTGGCTCTAACAATTTCTTAAAATAAGACAACAATGAAGTTTGCTGTATCGATTGACTCGTCCTTTAACAAAACATTTCCTTATAGCTTGCAATGCTGTTTGATAGCATTGTATTCACGGTAGTACTGCTTTCAAAATTTGAATATGTCTTCTCAAACTCGGTGCTGCTTTATCAACTAATTTTAGGTAATATTTTAAATATTTTGTTGTCATTTCAACAGCGTTCACTGCGTCTTCACCAGGAGTAGATTGCTTCTCAAGAATTCACTTTCTTTGCCCATCCGTGAGAAGTAACTTCTCATTCATTTAAGTTTTATCATGAGATTGAAGGAATTCAGCCACATCTTCAGGCTCTATATCTAATTCTAGTGCTTTCTGCCATTTCTACCATATCTGCAGTGATATCCTCAACTGAAGTCTGGAAGCTCTCAAAGTCATCACTGAGGGTTGAAATAAACTTCTTCCAAACTGTTAATGCTTAAGATGGCTTCTTTAAACCTCATGAACCGTCCTCTGCTAGCTTCAAGCTTTTTTCTGCAGCTTCCTCACCTCCCTCAGCCTTCATAGAATTACAGAGATCTAAGGCCTTTTTCTGGATTAGGCTTTGGCTAAACAGAATGTTATGGCTGATTTGATCTTCCACGCTTACCATTAAAACTTTCTCCAGATCAGCAATAATGCTGTTTTACTTTCTTATCACTTGTGTGTTCACCAGAGTAGCATTTTTTGAAATTTCCTTCAAGAACCTTTCATTTTCATTCACAACTTGGCTAACTGGCTTAAGAGGTGTAGTTTTCCACCGGTCTCAGCTTTTGACCTGTCTTTCTCACTAAGCTTAATCATTTCTAGCATTTGATTTAAAGTGAGAGCCCTGCAAGTTTTCTTTTCACTTGAACACTTAGAGGTCATTGTAGGGTTATCCATTGGTCTAATTTCAATATTGTTGTTCTCATGGAATAGGGAGTTCTGAGGAGAGGGAGAAGAACTGGGGAACAGCTGGTTGGTGGGGCAGTCAGAACACACACGATGTTGATTAAGTTCACTGTCTTATATGGGTGGTTTGCAGTGCCCCAAAACAATTACCATAGTAACATCAAGGATCACTGATCACAGATTACCATAACACATATAATAAAGAGCTTGAAATATTATGAGAATTGGCAAAATATGACACAGAGACATGAGATGAGCATATGCTGTTGGAAAAATGTCACCAGTAGATTTGGTGGCAGTAGGTTGTCACAGATTTTCAATTGTAAAACTGTGAAATATCTGCAAAGGGCAATAAAGTGAAGCACAGTAAAATGAGGTATGCTTGTATATACCACATTCCATACCACAAGTATCCATTCATCTGTTGATGGACACTTAGGTTTATTCCATATTTTGGCTATAGTGTATAATGCTGCAGTGAACATGGGGGTGCAGATAACTGTCATTTGATTTCGTTTTTAAATATATACTCAGTATTGAGATTGCTGGATCATATAGTAATTCTATTTTTACTTTTTTGAAGAATGTCGATACTGGTTTTCATCATGGCTGTACTAATTTCCACTCCCACCAACAGTCTACAAGGGTTCTCTTTTCTCCGCATTTTGCTGGTACTCATTATTTTTCATCATTTTGGTAATAGCCATTCTAACAGGTATCGGGTGATAACTCATTGTGGTTTTAATTTGCACTTATCTTTTAACTTGCATTTATCATTGATTAGTGATGTTGAGCATTTTTTTCATATTTCTCTTGGCTATTTGTGTGTCTTCTTTTGAGAAATGTCTGTACTCAGACCTTTTGCCCATTTAATCTGTTGTTTTCTTCTTAGTCAGTTATTTGAGTTCTTTATATATTTTGGATACTAAACCCTTGTAAGACATATGGTTTGCAAACATTTTCCCCTATTCTGTATGTTGTTTCTTTACTCTGTTGACGTTTCCTTTGCTGTGCTGAAGCTTTTTAATTTGATAGAATCTCATTGATCTATTCTCATTTTTATTGTCTGTGCTTTTGGGGTCATGTCCCAAAGTTGCTGTTCAGAGCAATGTCAAGGAGCTTTTCCTCTATGTTTTCTTTTAGTAGTTAGTTTCTAGTCTTAAATAGGAGCTACTGGAACTAAAGTTATAGGAGCTATTTTTGCTGGAGGTCCTAGTGCAAATACTCCAAGCTTAAATGATAAACTTTGCATAATGATAAATCTTTGGGGCAAGATGATACCTATCAATATGTTTTAAGGAAAATTCATATTGTAATTGTTTAATTTGGGCCAGATATAAATGTCATTTCATATGCCTCATCATATCCTAGCTAGAAGATGAATGTTAGAGGACAAATGAATTATTTCTTCATTAACTTAGCTGATGTAATCTTTAGGAAGGGGTGGAACTGCACCACATTTAAATGTTCCCTCCCCTTTTGTTTTCTGCAAGAGACTGGAAAATGGTGTTAATTCGTTTTCAAATAGTTGTTAGAATTTTCCAGCAAAATTATTTGTCCTGAATATTTTTTTGAAAAAATTTTAAATTATACATTTAATGTTTTAATGGTTATAAAAGATTCAAATTATCAGTTTCATCTTGGTTGAGTTTTGGTAGTTTGTGTTTTTTCAAGGGGTTGGTTTATTTAAACTGTCAAATTTTTGAATGTAAAGCTGTTTGTGATATTCCCTTATTATTCTTTTAATGGCTGTATTATCTATAGTGATAACCCCTATTTTGTTCCTTATGTCGATTTTTGTTTACTTACCTGTCATTTTCATCAGTGTTGCTAGACTTTACTGATTTTATTGATTTTTTTTCAAAGAATCCATTTTTTTGCTCATTTTCTTTATTGTTTTCCTGTTTGTAATTTCATTGATTACCTCTCTTACGGTTTTCATTTCCTCCCTTCTGCTTGCTTTGGGTTTATTTTGCTCTTATATTTTTCGTTCTCTGAGGTAGACACTTGGATTATTGATTCGTGATTTGTTCTCACCTTGATTATAAGCACTCTCTTCACTGCTTTGACTGCATGCTACTTATTTTAATATGCTGTATTTCCCTTTTTGTGTAGAAAAGTGTTGTTTCCTTTTCACATTGTTAGGAATTTTTCTGTTGTCTTTCAGTTACTGATTTCTAGTATTATTTCATCTAGTTAACATATTCTGTACAATTTCAACTTTTGAAATTTATTCTGGTGTGTTTTCTTTATGGCTTAGGATTTGGTCAGTATATGTTCCATGATGTCCTTGTTTTTTTTAAGAAAGAGTATTCTGCTGTTGTTGGATTGTCAAATTATTTTAGATATTAATTAGATAGTATTTGTAGATTTTGTTATTTTTGTAGATTTTGTTGTTAAGGTATTAGTTTTCTGTGGCTACTGGAACAAATTACCACAAACTTGGTAGCTTAAAACAGCATAAGTTTATTCTTTCATAAGGCTGCATGCCAGAAGCCAAAGTGTCAAAAGGACCATGCTATCTCCCGAGGTTCTGAGGTAGAATCTGCTTCATGCTTCTTCTAGCTTTTTGTGGCTGCTGGCAGGTCTTGAGGTCACATCACTCCAATCTATGTCTCTTTGTTCACGTCACCGTCTCCTTTGTGTGTGGTGTATGTGTGCATGTGTGGCCTCCCTCTGCCTTCCTCTTGTAAGGCCACTCATGATGATCAAAGTATCAGAATGTATAATATTATCATATTTGTCTCAGTCATCGCATATGATTTGGACAACTCATGAGGAGAAGATATTCTATGTATTTACCCATATTTCTAGTCCTTCTGTTCCTTTTCTTCCTTCCTGGTGCTCAAATATTTTTTTTCTCTATCTTTTTCTTTCATTTAAAGACCTTTCTTTAGCCATTCTTCAAGAGTAGATCTGCTAGGACAAAGATTTTTAGTTTTTGTTTGTCTGCAGATGTCCTTTCACCCCACTTAATTCTTGGAGGATAGTTTCCCCAGATGTAGAATTCACAGTTGACAGTTCTTTTTCAATTTTGAAAAATAATGTGCTACTTTCTTCTGGTCTCTATAATTTTAGATGACAAATCAGCTGCCATTCAAATTGGTGTTTCCTGTAAGTAATGTGTCATGTTTCTCTGGCTGCTTTCAGAATTTTTTTTTTTTTTTTTTTGAGACGGAGTCTCACTCTGTCGCCCAGGCTGGAGTGCAGTGGTCAGATCTCAGCTCACTGCAAGCTCCACCTCCCGGGTTTTACGCCATTCTCCTGCCTCAGGCTCCCGAGTAGCTGGGACTACAGGCGGCCACCACCTCGCCCGGCTAGTTTTTGTATTTTTTAGTAGAGATGGGGTTTCACCGTGTTAGCCAGGATGGTCGCGATCTCCTGACCTCGTGATCCGCCCGTCTCGGCCTCCCAAAGTGCTGGGATTACAGGCTTGAGCCACCGCACCCGGCCAGAATTTTTTCTTTGTATTTAATTTTCAGAAGTTTAACTGTGATGTATCTTGGAGTGAATTCCTTTCAGTTTATCCTTATTTAGAATCCGTATAGTTGAATTTGTGGGTTTATGTCTTTCACCAAACTTAAGACATTTTCATCTATAGTTTATTCAAATACTATTTCAACCTTACTTTCCCCTATACTTTTGGAACTCTTAGGATATGAATGTGGATTTCTTTTTTATTGTCCTAAAGATCCCTAAAAGTTTTTTTTTTTTTTTTT
>NW_016813672.1:126781-184417 GCF_001698545.2 Rhinopithecus bieti
TTTTTTTTTTTTTTTTTTGAGCCTATTTTCTCTCTGTTGTTCAGATTCAGTAAATTCTATTAAGCTGTCCTCAATTCACTGATTCTATCCTCTGTCATCTCCATTCTAATTTTGAGCCCACCCAGCATGTTTTCTATTTTTGTTGCTGTATTTTTCAGTTCCATAATTTCCATTGGTTATTTTATATTCCTATTGCTTTACTGAGATTTTGTGTTTTAAAATTCATTTAAAAAAGAATTTATAATTGCTTGTTGAAATATTTGCTTATGCCCTCTTTAAAATTCTTGACAGGTAATTCCAACATCTGATTCATTTTAGTGTTGGCGTCAATCGATTGTCTTTTCTCACTCAAGTTGTGATTTTCTTGGTTCTTATTATGATTCTTATTATGATGGTTGACTTTCTATTATATTTTTGACAATTTGGGTATTATGTTAGGAGACTCTAGATTCTATTTAAATTTTTTATTTTAACAGTCAATTCCTCTGTTTAGGCTTGGCATGTAGGTCCTGGCCTACTTTTGTGGTTTTTAGTTGCAATGACTGTGTAATTTTCAGAGGTTATGTGGTGCTATTTTCATCTTGGTTTATTTCATGCCTCATGGCTCCTACTGTCCTTGGTAATGCTGCTTGAGGGTGCAGAGCAAGCTTCTCCAGGTCAGATATCCTTATGTCTCTATATGGAAGGGATTTTCAGCCCATGTGGATGAAGAGTAATTCCTAGCTGGGCATTTGTTGTGCAAAATTTCTCCTGCTGCTAACTCTAGCCATATACTTTCTTGGGTAGTGAGTGATGGTGGGTTTGAGAGGGAGAATATCAGGACATTAAGGACATGGAAGCTTCTCAGGCTGGGCACTGTCTCCTGCTTTTTTAGCTAGAGCTAGTTCTTTGAAAGCAAATGTTGCTCTGTGAGAGCAATAGCCCTTCTGGAAGCCCCTTTAATTGTTGAAGCACCGGGGACATATCATTGTGTTTGTGCTTTCATAGATGACATTGCAGGGATCTGAAAGACCAGAAACTAAATCTAATTGTTACTGAACTGAATTTTAAAGAATAGGCATGCAAATAGCAACTACATCTATATGTGTAGCAACAATTTCTCTCTTTTCAACTGCCCATTGTGAACATCTCTTTAAGGTTGTTTTGCCATCACATTGATTTATATTTAAAATTGTAATTGCTTCGCTTCTCTATCCTTCACCAGCAGGCTTCCACAGTGGTTAAGAGTGTTTCCTTTGGAGTCAGTCCAGTTTGGGTTTGAGTGTTGGTCTTACTGCTTATTAGCTGTGTATTCTTAACAAATCTCTTAACCTCCCTAAATCTTAAAACTGAGGATAGTAATAGCTAGCAAAAGAGTAAAATTCAGTAATAAAATATAAATTAAGTATTAATTAAGTTACTCAGCATAGTACATGGGCAATAGCAAGTACTCAGAGATGTGTTGAGTTAGCTACAGGCATCATCATCCTCAACATCACTATAATCTTTTCCAGTTTATAGATAAGGAAACCGAGGCTTTGAAAGGATAAGGAACTGAACCTAGGTCAGTTTTCCCACTTAATTGTCAGGAGAGTTGAAGTTCAAATTCAGGCCTGACTTCTTCCAAATCCTTCTTTTCAAACTAGTATGTAACACCGCCTCAAATGATTTTCTTATAAAACTTGAGGCTCCATGAGAGCATGGATTAGGCCATGCTCAAGATATGCAAAAATATAAAACATGTAATGTGCAGTTATATGACCTGGACTTACTCAATTCTGATTACTTATTGATAACAGTGGTAAATATTTTCATAGAAATATCTGTGTATTAACATACAACAAACCCCCATGACACGAAATAACCTATATAACAAACTTGCACATGTATCCCCCAACCAAGTATAAAAGTAAAATGAAAAAAGAAATAAAGCAGACACTTTAACAGAACCTGACAACCAAGGTTTGTGATAGTATGACATTTAACCTTTTACTATAGCTCAAAGCAAAATACTCCCCTTTGTTATGCTTACCAATTTCTGAAATCTGTCAGATGTTATGACAGTTTATTTTTCTGATGTCTTCTGTGCTATCTCATTGAAACTTCAACATGATGTAAGATGCAATAAAACCTTAGATAGATGTTTCTATTTTAAGCAATTTTCCACAATTCTTTTACATACAAATATGTAGTTCTTATAATAGTTTTGCTTATTGCTAAGTTAATAAATTCAGATAATGATGAATTTCTGAATTTATAATTATAATGAGAAAAATAATTCAAGAAGGATAATTTATATTATTTTCCAATTAACGTAATAATACATTGGCAACAGAGATACAAATGGTGCCATTGAATCTGCCCATTTATTAAATAAAAAATTCACTGATAGAAAATATTGAAAAGGAAGTTATTTACTTTATTTGTTTGGGCTTCTCTTCTATGAATTATTTTTCTGTAGTGTAGGCAATCAGCAACTTTTTCTTCTTTCAGGGTCTGTATATGTAGAGATTTCAGAAAACAAACTAATGGCCACATATAAATCAAGGACATATTTACTGTTTTATATTTTTGAGACAGGAATGTGAACTATTCAATTCAAACTTTTATAAATTAAAGAAATCTTTAAAATGTATTATATATAGGCAACAATATATATTAATTTATGCATGCATATGTACACTGATTCCATATTTAAAATTAAGATGGAGATGATAAAGGCAAAAGAGAATAAGGTTTAGTTGTGATGGTAAATATTAAAGTTGATACTTAAAAGAAAAGAGAAGAAAAGAAAACAGGAACCAATGGAAAAAAATGAGAGAGTGAGGTCCAAGCGATGGAGACCAGCAGAAGGAGAGACAAACACCAAATTAAGAGAGGAGGGTGAAAAAAGTGCAACTCCAGGAAGCAAGAGCGAAGAAAGAAGAAAGCAAGAGGGAGAAGAAAAAAGACGTAATTGGAAAGAAATGTGAAGACAGAGAGAGACTACATAGAAGTTTAAATATATGAGTATCAGATGTTATCATTGCCGTTTAAAAATATGATTAACTCTTTTAAGCTTATCAAGATTTTTGCACTTATGTCAATCTTAAAAAAATGGATATAATAATTTTTAGGCTGGGCGTGGTGGCTCACGCCTGTAATCCCAGCACTTTGGGAGGCCGAGGCGGGCAGATCACGAGGTCAGGAGATCGAGACCATCCTGGCTAACACGGTGAAACCCCGTCTCTACTAAAATACAAAAAATTAGCTGGGTGTGGTGGTGGGCGCCTGTAGTCCCAGCTACTTAGGAGGCTGAGGCAGGAGAATGGCATGAACCCAGGAGGCGGAGCTTCCAGTGAGCCCAGATCGCGCCACTGCACTCCAGCCTGGGTGACAGAGTGAGACTCTGTCTCAAAATAATAGTAATAATAATAATAATAATAATTTTTAAACTATGGGATTGTACATTATGTGTATCTTCCTTACCATGCCCTTAAGATCCTATTAACAAGAAAGTATGTATTATTAACGACACTCCTCCCCCCAAAAACATGCAAAACATATACAAAACAATCTGTAAATATTTTACAGGACAATTATTTTCTTTTTACTCAAACCATAGCCTGCAGTATTTTGAGAGCCTATTTTAGCTGGTGAATTTAGAATGTCTTCCTCCTCCTATTCTCTGGCCCAATATAGATTTGGTTCTCCACCATACTGTGGTATGTTTGAAAAGGGGAACCATATTTTATCTTTCTATCCTTATCATCCAGAGCAGAGCATTATTAGTAAACAGAAAATAATAAATATTTTAGTGAATAAATGAGAGTAATATAAATAAAAGGATGAAATACTGAACTTTAGCAGAAATTTTACATAAGGTAAAGTGAGCATTTAATTCCATAAAAATCATAACATCAAGCAAGATTCCATTTTGTTTTCTTATGTAATTAAGATCTTGGTGAATGGTACAAGGGAGCAAAGTAAAAATATTAACGGACTTAAAAATCCAAATCCCTACAGTTTATTACATGTTTGTTCAGTGCCACCAGTTTTTATCAACTAGCTTAACTATTTAGCTATAAAGAAGACAGGAAAATACACGTATTGAGCACATTCTGTGTGATAGTGGAACATAGATGAAACTGATGCACAGTCCCAATTGGTCGACTTTTAGCCTATTCTTTCTAAGTAATTGCAACTAGCTTCTTCTCCAGGTGTTCTTAGTTTCACCTTAGTCCAATCCAAATAGCTATAGTTGTAGCCATACCCCACCTTCACCTTCCTTTTCTACTGGTGCTCATTGTTCGTGCCCTCTGAAGGTGTTCGTTAGGCTACCGGGTGTAAGCTTGTGTTCGCTGTTTCCCGTTAAATCTCAGTTCCCTAAATTCTCCAGTGAAAGGGCATAGAAAAGAGGAATAGATTTAAATTATTGTACCCTCAGATTCTTTATCATATGACCCAAATTCCTTCAGTATTATAATTATTATTTTTCATTTATTTTTAGCTTATATGAACATGCTAGTTGAGTGATATTTTCTGATAATGTTAGCTTAATGATATCTAGTTTATATTTTTATCTTTAAGAATAAGAGAACTGTGCACTAATCTAACCAGCACAATAACTAGGACATTTTCAAAGTACTATAATGGTTGAGAAATGATTTACATAAGGCCAAACAATTACTTTGATTCATTTTAACCTCCTGGATTTATTTTCTGAAAGGGGTATTATTTTAATGACAGTTAAATATAGTTATTTTGACAGATGGATTTACCATAATTTTATTATTATTTAGCAGGCTGAAAGCTTTTGAATTGGCTCATAAACCAGTTTCATGATGTACCTGAGAGTATCATCTTAAATAAAAAATGTTTTCCTGATTCACTTTTCACTGATCTCACTTTCCATTTCATTATTGTCTTTAGAAAGTAGCTGAGTGAGATATAAAACAATTGTTTATCTTCAGAACCATGAATTTTAAACTGGCTGACAATCAGATTTAAATTTGCTTATATGGATGCAGTAACTGAGTATTGCTAATAAAACATTTTTTTTCTTTCTATTCATCAGATAATATATTAAATTTTGTGAACCTACTATGTGAAGAGTACTGATCAAAATTCCATGTTAATTTCACAGGTGATGGAAGTCAAAGGACAAATGATCCATGTTCCAGAATCAAATTCCATTTTATTTTTGGGCTCTCCATGTGTGGACAAGTTGGATGAACTCATGGGCCGAGGGCTACATCTCTCAGACATCCCTATCCATGATGCCACCCGAGATGTCATTTTGGTTGGTGAGCAGGCAAAGGCCCAAGATGGCTTGAAGAAAAGGATGGATAAATTAAAGGCAACTTTAGAAAGAACTCACCAGGCCCTAGAAGAAGAGAAAAAGAAGACAGTGGATCTTCTATATTCTATTTTCCCTGGCGATGTAGCCCAGCAATTGTGGCAAGGGCAGCAAGTACAGGCCAGAAAGTTTGATGATGTCACCATGCTCTTTTCAGACATTGTTGGCTTCACAGCCATATGTGCCCAGTGTACTCCCATGCAAGTAATCAGCATGCTGAATGAACTGTACACCAGATTTGACCACCAGTGTGGATTTTTGGATATTTATAAGGTAAGGGAGTTTAGTTACTTATATATAAATGTTTTTTAATAGTAACTTGTCATCTTAAATTGATTTTTTAACTTAATACTAAATAATTGACAACTCTTTAATTTAGAAATCTTTATAGAGAATACAGGTGTTTCTTCTTTATGAGTAAACTTTCAATATGAGTTGATTTGTATTGACATAGATAACTGTGAAGAATCGTGATATTGCTCAGTAAGGAAAAATTCTGTATAGCTACTCCTCTACGTTTATTTTATTAAAAAATTAAACTTGTTGAATTTTAGGCAACTTTTACCACAGAATTATTCTTGCTTAGAAAATAGGATTCCAATATAAACTAAGAATTTTATTTTACAGTTAAAAAGAAATAGCAAGTTAAAATATGCATTGTATTATCAAATATGGCTAATCAGTATTTTGTACTGCATTATTAACTGAGATCTCTATAATTCTAAAAAAAAAGACCTATATATAAATACTCCAGCTATTGCTCAAATGACTAATGGGTTTTTGAGGAAGTACCTTAATTTTCCAAGCTACATAATGGAAAAACTTCCAAAATTGGTGCCAACCACCATTTGTTGGTTTGATTTGGTGAATTCTTTATTTCTTATTAAGATCATAGCAATATTTTGAGCCATTTAGCTCCATATCTACCTAATTGATAACTCTACAACTTTACCTAGAATCTTACGTGGATTGCACAATTTGTCAGGGTGCAGGGCTTTTTTTATATGGAGGGAATCAAGTACTTTTAGTATAAATAGTTGTGAACTGCAGGTTTTATTTTCTTCTTTACTACTACATATTGACCAGCTACTTACTTTATAGTATGATCTTCACATAAGCAGATTTAGAAAAAACCTGTCTGATTCACTTTGTACATTTTATATTATCATCCAGAGGGTATTTTTATGAAGGTATGTCTTGGGGAAAGGAGCTCTTTAGTTTCATTATGTAGACTATATATAGCCAATGTTAAATATTTTACTTGAATTTCTTCTGAGTGGTAAACATTCAGTATGAAGTAGGTATGAGGGATTTTCCTTGTTACAGAAAATTAAGTTCTTATAAATTATCTTTAACTCCCTTATAATTTATTGGTATATAATTTACAGCAGTGGCAGCCAAATGTCTGATTCTAAACCAGAGAGATACTATAATGTTATACTGTCACTTTCAGGACAGAGGAGATCAGCTGAATTTGGCAACACTTTCCTTCCTCCGTACTTGGGGCACTATTACACCAATCTCTGCAACAACCAGTCTTTTCCCTCTAAACTACTGATTTGCAGTGTTCGCTTCCTCCAGTTAAAGCAGTCATGTTTTGTTTTGTTTTGTTTTGTTTTTTTAGCCCTAAGTTCATACAACTAAATGAGAATGATAATAGATAAATAAATTATTATTTGGAAAAAACATGGGAATTCCTGACAAACATAAGTATCAGTTAAATTTTGAGGAAAGAAGAAATGTGATGCTTCTGAGTATACCAAAGCAGGCTCAAGGTTTTAAAATACAACTTGATTTCTTAGACATCAAGCATTCCTTCCCTTGATATAAGCTAGGACATCTCACAGAAAAACAGTAGAAATATTCTGTATGATCTTCAAATTTTCCTATATATTTTTAAACCATGGACAGTTTCATCTAGTCATAATAATAATCAACAAGTTTTAACTTACAAAATGTTTATACACACACACACACACACACACACACACACACATATAATAATTCTAGTTCACAACTTTTCTTAAACTAAACTTGCTTCGGAAATTTTGCAATGAATTATAACTAAATAAGATTCCAGGGCTTGGTGTTCTTAACATATCTTCAGTGCTAGTGTATTAGCCAGGGTTCTCTAGAGGGATGGGACTAATAGGATAGATATATATATGAAAGGGAGTTTAGTAAGGGGTATTGACTCACACGATCACAAGGTGAAATCCCACCATAGGCTGTCTGCAAGTTGAGGAGCAAGGAAGCCAGTTTGAGTCCCAAAACCTCAAAAACAGTGCAGCCTTCAGTCTGTGGTCGAAGGCCTGAGAACCCCGAGCAAACCACTAGTGTACGTCCAAGAGTCCAAAAGCTAAAGAACTTGGAGTCCAATGTTTGAGGGCAGAAAGCACCTAGCACAGGAGAAAGATGGAGGCCAGAAGACTCAGGCCAGTTTAGTCCTTCCACATTCCTCTGCCTGCTTTTATCCTAGTCACGGTGGCAGCTGATTAGATGGTACCCACCTGGATTGAGAGTAGGTCTGCCTCTCCCAGTCCACTGACTCAAGTGTTAATCTCCTTTGGCAACACCCTCATAGACACACCCAGGAACAATATTTCTTATCCTTCAATCCAATGAAGTTGACACTCAATATTAACCATCTCAGCTAGTAAGTATATGTATCTAGGATAGGTGTATAGGGCTGCTTTGGCTGCTTATTCAGGATTAGGGAGGTTGAGTTTGGGAAATCCAGACTGGAAATACAATATATGCTAAATCCATAGCAATAATGGTTTGGCCAGAGAAGGAAAGACAAATAAAGAGATATTGGTCCTGTATAGGATTAAAAAAGTACATTGGGAGAAATGCATCAGGAGGGATATAAATTAGAAAACTTCTATTTGACCAGCCTGATTTGTAATCTTCATAAACATTCTAGTGTATTTTCTAGAAAATATACATAGTGCTATTTTAAACCATGAACTATTTGCTAAATTTTTAATTGCTATTGAAACAAAAAAATCCTAGAGGTGGTAGAATTTTTTTGTAAGGATCACAAATCTTCTTATTTTATGAAATGAAAAGAGTTTTGCTAAATTGAAAGTGTGTATAGAATTTCGGTAATTATGTAGAATAACGATACCACAGATAAAAATAAGGTACAGCCCACCTTTTGTGTTTTTAGAAATGTGAAAGGAAGCCAGGCAAAACTAAATGCCAAGAGAAAAGAACTAGATGGAGTGACCCACATGGGGCTTTCATAGTGTGCTATGACATGAGATACTAGTCTCTAAATTTGTGGTTACCCCTCTCTTCTTCATGTCATTACTCCATGTTTTCCTATCATTAGGTAGATGATAGAGTGAATAATTATAATTTCTGTGGTAGAATCCAGATAAATTAAGACATAATAAGATCATTCCACTAAAATAATTAAGCTTTCTATAAAGTAGAGGGTTGAGGAAGAAGCTGTAGATTTTGCTGTGCTCATGTCAAGCACTGAGAAAATGAAAGCCTTTACAATGCTTAACTGCCATGATGTTACAGGTATATGAATACTAAGTAAGAGCTAGGCAAATTGAAGGAGGTCTGGATTATAATTTTGTTTCTTTTGTAATTAGAAAGGCAAATTTTCAGTAAAAGTCGACATAAACAACATACGTAATATTTTGCTTCTCAGCTTGTTCTCTCATGAACATAAAGAACCAGTATCTAATTTTGTAAATCAATGGCATATAAATAATAATAATAATAATAATAAATAATGCATTGACTATTGAAGCAAATTAATGTACATTTTGCTTTATTTTACATTTGTCTTGGGGAAGACCTTTGATTTTAGATAAAAAGGGAGAAAGACTTCTCCACTTTCTCTGATTCCGTTCTGCCACAGTTGCAGTGTTCCAGTGCTATTTTAAATACAATCTTTAGCATTCCCATCTTTTCACCTTTAAGCACTTAAACTTGACTTTTCTCCAGTTCTGTGCCCCACAAAATAAAGATACTTAGTGAATCAATCTCATAGTTACATCATAAGCATTTCAGTGAGCTTTCCTATACTCAAAGAACTTAGAATAGCATCTGGTACATAGTAGTAAATATTAGCTGCCATTGGAACTTCTCAGACATGTGTATCTATCTAGACATACAGGGATGCGTGTTATGTGATTATGTTTGTGTGTGTGTGTGTGTGTGTGTGTGTGTGTGTGTGTGTGTTATATATACATACCTAGTGGGCCCAGAGCTTTTTAGAAAAGAATAAAATATGATCTCATTTAATCCCTCCTTGAATAACATGTGGCATTATGTATATTTTCAGATAAGAAAACTGAGTTTTGGAAAGGTTAAATCCAGATAACATGGCTCATAAGTCAGAATTTGGACTGAGACTTGTCTGATTCTAAAGCCTATAGTTTTTGTACAATTTAGGCTGTGATCTAGACAAAGATCAAATGACAGAAACCAAGTGGAAACTGTTTAAAAACAATGTTACAGAATCAGTAACTGTAGTTATACTGTCAAGTTGGAGATTCTCCCATCTGCCATCTTTTCTCTTTGTTAGAAACCAGTCAGCAACTCTGTCTTCATTCCTCCTATGGAAAGTAGCATACCAAAAGAAGTATTGTGGGAGCAGTGGTCCCAGGTGCAGGCAATAAGAGGTATATTTTTAAAACAATGAAATGGAATAAAAGTTGATCTGGTTTTAAAAATCACCTTGCCCAGGTAACTCTAAAAATGTTAGTGATGGCCAGACGCGGTGGCTCACACCTGTAATCCCAGCACTTTGGGAGGCCAAGGTGGGTGGATCACTTGAGGTCAGGAGTTCAAGACCAACCTGGCCAACCTGGTGAAACCCTGTTTCTACTAAAAATACAAAAATTAGCCAGGGATGGTGGTGGACACCTGTCATCCCAGCCAGTCGGGAGGCTGAGGCAGGAGAATTGATTGAACCCGGGAGGTAGAGGTTGCAGTGAGCCGAGATCTTGCCACTACACTCCAGCCTGGGCAACAGAGTGAGACTCCATCTGAAAAAAAAAATGTTAGTGATAAAATACTTTTCTCTGTTAGAGTAAAGGTAGAGGGAGTATTCCCATCACAGCTTTCAAGTGTGGTTTGCAAATGTCCATGGCATTAAACATTGTCAGGTTTAGATTGGGAAGAAGTCCACAGTAAGACAAGATAGTGCAACCAGGAAATACCAGGACCAAAATTCTATTACATTAGGGAATCTGATGTTGAAAATCTGAAAAACAACAACACAAAGTTCATATTGGCAAAGGAATGCAAGTATTATAAGTCTAGCTGGAAAAGCAGAGTTCAGGCCAATTAGCAAAGTAGGAGGAAATCCAGGAAAACTCTTAGGGAATACAAGACCTTGGGACTGGGCCCAAGGGGTCTAGATGACAGGAACTGGAAACCAGGCGGCATGTCTAGATAGAAAGTATAAATACGGGTATCAGTACAAACTTTGATAAAGAAGCAGAATCTTTTCCCTGGACAGAATTAAGCTTAGAATCAGAGGGTACATAGGACAAGTCTACAGTGTTAATGGGGAACTGAATATGGCAACCTCATCAAAGGATATAGAGATGTCCACTGAGCTTTTAAATACTAAAACAGGATTAGAATCACTGAGATACTAGAGTTAGGAGGTTGGTTATATCCCTCCTTGAAAACGCAGAAAATGTGCTTGGGGACTCTCTTGGAATTAATACAGTGTGAAAATTACTAGATACATTGAGTTCTTCTAAAAGTCCTTTAAGGCCAATGAAAACACTGTGTTAACTTTATAAATTGCAAACTCCATGAATACCAATTAAAGGGGTCAGAAAAGCCATTAAGATCATGTACATTTCATTTAATTTATGCCAGCATATTATTATGCTTTAGTCTTCTATTAACTGTAGACTCCTGTTAACTGTAATTCCTTAACCACTTTGTGGGAAAAAAAATCTAGACATTCTGTCTTAATACATTTTGTGCTGTCATAATAGAATACCTGAGACTGGGTTATTTATAAAGAACAGAAATTTAATCTCTCACAGTTCTTAAGTCTGGGAAGTTCAAGATGAAGGTGCTGGCATCTGGTGTGGGTCTCCTTGCTATATCCCAACATGGATGAATGCAAAGGGCAAGAGAGAGCAGAGTGAACCTATTCCTACAAGCTCTTCAAATAGTGGCTCCATCTTTATGACCTCCCATTAGGTCCCACCCTCAATACTTTTGTATTGGGGATCAAGAATTTTGAGGAACACATTCAAACCATGGCACCTTCTAAAAATAAATACAAAATGCAAAAGTTAATAGTGATAAACATCCATGATAGAGATGCTTGTACATAAGCTTATATATAAGTGATCAGTGTTCGCTTTTGAGTGTGCATGTTAATATCCCAGGGAAACTGAGAGTCAGGCAAGCCCTTTTAGTCTGGGTATCTCGGTGAAGACTGCCGAGGCTTTGTACTGATAATACTCACAGCACCTGAATTTGTACATTGGCTAAGGAGCTATAGCAGACATAAATCCCCATCTTTAACCTCCTTTGTAAAAGCTGAAAACAGATGTTTCTGACATAGAGTTTTAGGGCTACACAACTTTATGCCTCAAGAATTTTGATTTGTCTTGCCACTTGATGCGAAGCTACTTCACTGGACCTTAAGCCAGATTTTAGAAAATGCAACAGATTCTCAAGGATATCGCTTCAGCATGAATTAGATTTCACAGAAAAATGAAATGCTTCACTTCCACCTTGTTTTGTTGTAAAACAGAAAGCCTTTTAAAGTACTTAGGTACTTAAGTTATTGTTGGAATTTTATAAATATGTATATGCCATTTTACTTCATTTGCAGCGTGAAATGCCAGTTCCATTTAGTAAAGAGTAACTGCTTCATTTTTCCCCAAATTATATTTTCTCTTTTAATGATCAGTGCACACACTTTTAAAATTGAGCATTGTTTAAGATTTATGTTAGTTCTCTTCAGTAGTCTCCATCAACATCAACATCATTTGCTTTTGCTGATATTTTGTTGGAAACAAGGCAATGTTTTTTAGTAAGTTAGGAAATAAGAATGTCTTAAGTCAAAAATTTATTCAACTCATCCATTCACTCAATAAACATTTATAACTCACTTGATAAGGAGCCATGACTTCCATAGAACCTTTAAAATGTTATGGAAATTAGAATGTATTTTTAGAACAATTTTAGTGAATAGAAAAGAACTCATTTATATGCTTTAGGAAGTAAGGTGAAAGTCACAGATAAGCATTCTGTTCTGATAGCTTTCTATGGGGGGAGTTATATTGTCAGTTTCAAAATACCATAATGCTGTAAAAATTACCTGAAGAGGGTTTAACCTCATTTATATGTTTGCCTTTGGCGAGCACTTTAGTTGGAGATAAGGAAGAGGCAAGGGTAAGATACGTTTCTTTCAATTCATTCAGCCGAGGCTGTGGAATCCCAGTGCTATCTTGAGTGCACTAGTTGGAGTTCTCGTCTTTCCACCTTTCATAGCTTATTTAATCTCTCTGCCTCAGTTTTATCATCTGTAAATAAGAGACTAATTTTATCACTTTATAGTTTTATTTAGTGAGCTTTTAAATGAGATTTATGTAAAGTGCTTAGAACAGTGTCTGCTTCATGGTAGTAAATGTACATACTATTCAAACAGGTATATCTGGTCCCATATGGGAAGCGTGTGTGTCTGTGTGTGTGTGTTGTATATTTGCAGGCATTTTTATGTATGTAAACATTGTGTATCCAACGCTTACTAGAAATAGATAAAATGCTTATTTATTTGGATTTATTCTTTTAGGTTATTAGAATTGCACTGTATGCCAAAGACTGTGAAGGAAGGGTAGAGAGAAATAAAAGATAAGGAGGGAGATAAATAGCTTTTCGAAATGCATTATTTGTGTCATCTTCATGGGGCCTCAAAGATTCTTAAAGATGGTTCCAGCTGCATACTCTGAATTACAATGTGGAATTTATAAAGATGATGGTTTTCTTAAAGCCATAATGACTTGTGGGTTGTCTGTGACCAATACTATGAAACTGAACCCCAAATGTCTATTTTTTATATTCTAATATGATAGCCTGAATTATTTTTCTTCTATATTCAGAGAACATTTCTTTTAGTGTTGTGGCATATTCTGAAGACAGTTAGAAGGCTAAAATACTTTCAATTGCTAAGCAGAAGTTAATATTAATGAAGTGTCTTGCTGAATTTTTCAAAGTGTTTTGGGGTTTGTCCCTATTGATATTTAATTTCTAAAGAGTGGTGGCAACTGCAAAGAGATTGATGTTTTTGATTTTTACAAGCAGTATGAACTGAATATTTGTGACCCCCCAAAATTCATATGTTGAAGCCCTACTTAATGTGATAATATTGAGAGGTGGAGTATTTTGGAGTTAAGTAAGTTTAGATGAGGTCTTGAATGTGGGGTCGTCAATGATGGAATTAGAATCATTATAAGAAGAGACTTGAGCTTGCTTTCTCTCCTCTTTGTGAGGACGCAGTAAGAAGGCAGCCACCTTTAAGCTAGGAAGAGAGCCCTCACCTGGGAAGTGAATTAGTTGGCATCTTGATCTTGGACTTTCCGGCCTCCAGAACTATGAGGAATAAATTCCTGTTGTTTAAGCCACCCAGTCTATGGTATTTTGGTATAGCAGCCTGAGCAGACTGAAATCCCAAGAGAAGGCATATCACTTCTACAGGCAGTGTGGATATTTCTTCATGATATAAGTCTCTAGTAAGTTCTCTTAGTAGATTAGTCCATGTTGCCAGGATTTCCTATTTCTAATAAGAATAAATGCTACCCCATGATGCAAATAAAAGATTTTCATTAGCTTTATAGAGTTAATTGTTACTACACAGTATCTCTCTTTTGTATATCAAGAAACTGTAAAGAAGTTAAGCTCTAAGCTCAAACTGCTCATTTATTTTTGCCACTAACCATTTCAGCAGAACAGCATGAATAACTTGCTTTTAGTTTGTACATAGGGTGAGTTTACTAAAATGGAAATTGATTTTCTAGGCAGGACCACTATCTCACTTATCTCATAGGATAGCCTTAATGCAATGTGCAAATCTCACTGAATTGAGGTGTTTCTATTACCTTTTTTAAACAAACATTTAATTAATGCTTTTATGTAACAGAAATGCTGTACTTCTCCCACTATTTATCATTTAATAACAGTGATTTCAAAAGTGAAAGTTTCTGAAAGCGAATTAAACTAATAGAATTCACATTTACTGAATCCAAACTGTGTTCCAGTCTGTGTTAAGTGCTTAAATTGTGATATTTCACTTATTTTCCAGAACAATCCTGTGGAATAGGTGTTACAATGTCCCTTTTGTCTTTCTAAATTTTTTATTTCAATGTTTGTGGGTATATAGTAGGTGTATGTATTTATGGAGTATGTGAGATGTTTTGATACAGGCATGCAATGTGTGATAATCACATCATGGAAAATAGGGTACCCATTCCCTCAAGTATTTACTTTTTGTGTTACAAACAATCCAGTTAGACCCTTTTAAAATGTACAATTAAATTATTATTATGATTGCTCTGTTGTGCTATCAAATACTAAGTGTCCCTTTTGAAGATGAGTTTACTAAATTGCAGATGTTACTTGAATTTAGTTCTGATTTAGTTAAAAGCTGATATTTTAGAAAGCAATGGTTTAAACCATTCATATGTCAGATAGCTAGTGTTTCCAATTACCTAGATGCAGAACCAGGAAACAAAATTGTTCTGGCACTTATATACTATAGGTTAGTGCAAAAGTAATTGTGGGTTTTGCCATTACTTTTAATACATAAAATGAAATCTTTATTTATTTATAAATTGGTATGATCTCTCCAGAAACTTTGACAAATTACCAGAGTTCATCATTTTAAAATGAAAACAATAGTATGTCACAGGACTGTTCTCAGGCTGAAAAGAACCATCAGCCAAAGGTCCTTATTACAAACATGAGGCCCTCAATGTAGTAATTAGAGGATGAGCATGACTTTGTAAATTGCAATTTGAATTCTAGCCTAGAGGTAAAAATATAACTAGGTTTCCTTTTTTAAGGTATTCAACAAATGTGCACTATTTTTGAATATGTGTTGAATATCATAAACACTTGTTCTCTTTGGCTCCTGGAGGTTAAAGAGGATCTTTGTACAAAAGTTAAAAGAATAATTTCAGCACAGAAGATCCCTATGAAAATCCATGTTCCTAACAATGAAATAGACTGGCTGAAGCATATGCTCTGATCACAGGAGTGATACACCACAACCTTTTGATGGGGCAGGTGGGAACAGCTCTCAGTAGGTCCCCTGATTCTATGAGATTCTCAGATTCTAAATTCTTAGTGTTGGAGCTGTATGTAGTTTGCTAGGAAAATGTTTTCAAACTGCAAATCAATGCTGCTGCCTCCTCATTAATAAGTAAAAACCCATGGTAAGTTTTAAATGATTTGTGTTTATTTTTGCAAACATCTTTTAAAGTAGAAAGGTGAGAATTTAACTCTGTCATCTTAAATTTGGGTTAAAATGGATATAAATAAGTTTTGATGCATTTTTCAAGCTTTGAAATGGGTAACATGGCTTTCAAGTTGGAAAAATATAAGAAATCACTTGAAGCAAAATCCCTGTGAGACTGCTGATATAGCTGTATGTGTTGGGGTGGAGGGCGTGCACATGTACATGCATATGTGCATATGTGTTGGAGTCTATGAAAGCTGTCTATTAAGATAATGCTGTTCTTAAGATTGTCCAAAGCATTTTTTAATGTTATATTTTCCTATGGTAGTCAAAGTTTAATATTGGATAGCTTTTTTATGCTGTCATCAAAGGACAACTTTGTGCCTCTTTTTCCCTTACCAAATTCCATAATTAGTGTCACTGCCTCATATCCAATGGGGCATGTTTCAGTCCTCTGCTTAATATAAAGTCCTTTGACCATCAGAGAGAGCGCAGATGAGGACTGTTGTAGTTGCCTATGACAGTGCAATGGCAGCTAAATGTAGGGGAAAGGGTATTGAAGATAAAGTCTGAAAACCTGATTTTAATTATATCTTTGTCACCTAATTGAGTAAGTCACATAACTTCTCTGTGTTCAGCTTCTGCATCTATAAAATGGGAGCGGTATTAGAGGTCTCATGTATTTGTTGCAGTTGACACAAAAAACTTGTTCAGCAAATGATTATTGTTTGGAATTTGTCTATTCATAATTCAAAATCATATGTATGTGGAAAATTGTTGTAAATTGATCAACAGTAGCAGCAATTGACTCCATCTGGAGTTATTCATATGACAGAAGACCAAGATCAGAGAGAATGTCTTGAGGAATTTGCTATGAAAGAAGGGACAGGGACTGATACTGGCTGAATGCTTAATATGTGCCAGGTACCATGCTAAATTTTTAATGTATGTTTATTCATTAATTTCATTTTCAGTAATTATTGATCACATACTGTGTTTAAGGACTAATCTAGGCATTGGGTAATAACACTATTGAGATATTTATTTTATTCGATTTGGATTTTATTTATTGGATTTTATGTATTTGTTTATCCAGCTATTTTGAGTTGTATTAATAATTAAATAAAACTGTATAAATTTAAGGTTTACAATATGACAGTTTGATGTATGTATAGATTGTGCAATGATTATCACAATCAAATTAATATATAGTTGATCTATTATCAGACATAATTATCCTTTGTGTTTGTGTGTGTGTGTGTATAGTGAGGACACTTTGAGATCTACTCTCTTAGCAGAAATACAGCATTATTAAATATAGTCGGCATGCTATATGGTAGATCCCCAGAACGTAGTCACCTTATAACTGAAAAATTCTGCCATTTGACTAACATCTTCCCATTTCTTCCACCCTCACCCCTTGGCAACCACCATTCTACTCTCTATTCATATGAGAAACACAGAGTTATTTAGATTCTACTTATAAGTGAGATCATACAGTATTTGTCTTTCTGTGTCTGGCTTATTTCACTTAGCATAATGTCCTCTGGATTCACCCACAAATGGCAGGATTTTGTTCTTTATTATGGCTGAATAATATTTCATTACATATATCTGTGTATGTGTATGTATGTGTGTGTGTGTGTCACATTTTCTTTATTCATTCATCTGTTGATAGACACAGGTTGATTTCACATCTTGGCTATTTTGAATAATGCTGCAGTGAACATGGAAGTGCAGATATCTCTTCAATATCCTGATTTCATTTCCTTCGGATATGTATCCAGAAGTGGGGTTGATGAAAATTATAGTTTTGCTTTTAATATTTTAGGAATCTCCATTGTGTTTTCCATAATAGCTGTACCAATTTACACCCTCAAAAACTGTGTACAAACGTTCCCTTTTCTCCATACCCTCATTGGCATTTGTTATCTCATTTTGATAATCATCAGATTTTGATAATCATCATTCTAACAGGTGTGAGGTGATATCTCATTGTGGCTTTAATTTGCACTTCCCTTATGATTACTAATTTTGAGCCCTTTCATATACCTGTTGGTCATTTTTGTGTATTCTCTTGGAACTGTTTATTCAGGTCCTTTGTTCATTTTTTAATTGGGCTGTTTGGTGTTTTTGCTACCACATTGTATGAGTTCTTTGAATATTTTGGATATTAACCCCTCACCAGACATGTGGTTTGCAAATATTTTCTCCCCTTCTGTAGGTTACCTTTTTCATTATGTTGATTCCTTTTTTTTTTTTTTTTTTGCTATGCAGAATATTTTAGTTTGATGTAATCCCACTTGCTTATTTTTGCTTTTGGTGACTGTGTTGGTGTATCCAAAAAACTAATTGCTAAGGCCAGTGTCACAGAGCTTTGTCCTTAGGTTTTTAGCTAAGAGTTTTACAGTTTTGGGACTTACATTTGCATCTTTATTACATTTTGAGTTGATTTTTCTGTATGTCATAAGAGAAGGATCTAATTTCATTTCCCCAACCCAATCTAGCTTCCCAACCAATTTATTGAAGAGAAAATTCTTCTTTCATTGTGTTTTCTTGGTGTCCTTGTAAAAGATTGTGTAGATTTAGTTCTGGGATCTCATTCTGTGTCATTGGTTTATGTGTCTGTTTTTATGCCAACACCGTACCATTTTCATTACAATTCCGTAGTGATTAGCTTGAAATCAGTAAATCTGATGGCTCCAGCTTTGTTCTCCATTCTCAAGATTATTTTGGATATTGCAGTTATATATGAATTTTAGGATTATTTTTTCTATTTCTGTGAAAAATGCCATTGGAATTTTGATAGGGATTGCATTGAATCTGTGGTCACTTTGGGTTTTATGGACATTTTTACAATATTATTTTTAACATTCCATGAACAGATATTCTTCCACTGATGTGTCTTCTTTAATTTCTTTAATCAATATATTAGTTTTCAATGTACAGATCATTCACATCCTTGATTAATTTTAAGTAGTTTATTCTTTTTGTTGCTACTTTAAGTGGGATTGTTTTCTTAATTCCTTTTTCAATACTGTGTTGGATAGGCAAGAGAGGGCATCCTTGTCTTGTGCTGGTTTTCAAGAATGCTTCCAGCTTTTGCCCATTGGTTATGATGTTGGCTTTGGGCTTGTCATTTGTGGTGCTTATTATTTTGAGGTATGTTCCTTCAATATCTATTTTATTGGGAGTTTTTAACATGAATGGATGTTGAATTTTATTGAAAGTCTTTTTCTGCATCTATTGAGATAATCATGTGGTTTTTTTCTTCAGTTCTGTTTCTGTGATGAATCACATTTATTGATTTGCGTATATTGAATCAATCTTGAAACCCAGGGATAATGCCTACTTGATGATAGTGGGTTATATATATATATATATTTTTTTTTTTTTTTTTTTTTCCTGAGATGGAGTCTCACTCTGTTGCCCAGGCAGGAGTGCAATGGCGCGATCTCAGCTCACTCCAACCTCTGCCTCCTGGGTTCAAGTGATTGTTCTGATTCAGCCTCCCGAGTAGCTGGGATTACATGCGCCTGCCACCGCGCCTGGCTAATTTTTGTATTTTTAGTAGAGATGGGGTTTCACTATGTTGGCCAAGCTGCTCTCGAACTCCTGACCTCGTGATCTGTCTGCCTTGGCCTCTCAAAGTGCTGGGATTACAGATGTGAGCCACTGCGCCTGACTGATAGTGGGTAAGCTTTTTGATTTGTTGCTGGATTGAGTTTGCCAGTGTTTTGTTGAAGATTTTTGCCTCAGTGTTCAAGGATGCTGGCCCTAAGTTTTTTTCTTTTTTTTGTTGTATCTATGCCAGGTTTTGGTATCAGGATGATGCTGCCCTTACGGAATGAGTTAGGGAGGAGTCCCTCCTCAATTTTTTGGAATAGTTTTAGTAGGAATGGTACCAGCTCTTCTGGTATGAAATATAAATGAGTTCAGTATAAGATATATAAAAAACAAATTTTATTGGTGTTCTGAAGGAATCAAATATATTATTCTACTGAGGACTGGAGATACTTTCAGAAAAGATATGGCACGAAAGGTGGACTTGTAAGCATGTGACAAATTTGACTTCTGGAAGAGGGACTAGGGGAGGCTTTTTTGTAAATCTATATTTATTCTGAGAAAATAAAAGATAGTAATTCCGTAGATATATAAAAATTGTAGGATTTATGGGTTAAGATGGTCTCCTTTAAAACATGAATTATTGAGGGGTGGATCAAGATGGCACAACAGAAGTTTCCACTGATTGTCTCCTTCACAGGGACACCAAATTCAGCAACCATCTGCATGCATGCGTGCACACACACACGCAAATAGCTTCGTAAGAACCAAAATCAGGTGAATACTCACAGTATCTGATTTAAACTTCATATCGCTGAAAGAGACACTGAAGAGTGCAGGAAAGACAGTCCTCAATTGTTGACACTACACCTTCCCAATCCCCCCTGTAGTAGCTGCAAAGCATGGAGAAATTTGTGTACTTGAGACTGCAGTGATTGTGAGACTTTGCATTGAACTCAGTGCTGTCCTGTCACAGCAGAAAGCAAAACCAGGCTGAACTCAGCTGACACCCTTACACAGAGGGAGCATTTAGACCAGCACTAGGCAGAGGGGAATCACACATGCCAGCGGTCAGAACTTGAGTTCTGCCAAACCTTGCCACCATGGACTAAAGTGGTCTGGGGTCTTAAACAGACTTGAAAGTCAGTCCAGGCCACAAGTACTGCAAGTTTTAGTGCTGAGCTGGGCCTGGAGCCAGTGGACTTGTGGGAGACACAACTTATTGAGATACCAACTTGGGCATCTAAGGGAATGCTTGCAGCACCCCTCCCTCAGCCCCAGGCAGTGCAACTTACATCTCCAAAAGAGACTTCTTCCTTTCGCTTAAGGAGAAGAGAGGGAAAAGTAAAGAGGGCTTTGTCTTGCATTTTGGATACCAGCTCAGCCACAGCAGGATAGGGCACTGGTCAGAGTCATGAGGCCCCCATTCCAGGCACTAGTTCCCAGACATTTCTAGATGCAACATGCGCCACAAGGGAGCCTATTGTATTGAAGGGAAGGATCCAGTCCTAGCTGGACCCATCACCTAAAGAGCCCTTGGGCCCTGAATAACCACCAGCGGTACCCAGCTACTATTCTGTGGGCCTTGAGCAATACTCTAAGATGCACTGGCTTCAAGTGAGACTCAACAATCCCCATTGTGGAGGCTATAGTGAGCGACTTCATCTGGTTGAGAAAAGCAGAGGGGAAAGTAAAAGGGCCTTTGTCTTACACCTTAGGTACCAGCTCAGCCCCAGTGAGGTAGAATAATAAGTAGGCCATTGATTCAAGGCTTGTTCTTGAATAGCATTTCTGGACCTGCCATGGGCCAGAGGGAAGCCCACTGTCCTGAAGGATAAGTCCCAGGCCTGGCAGCATTCACACAAGCTGACTGAAGAGCGCTTGGGCCTTAAGTGAACATCAGCAGTAGCCTGTCCAATGTCCCTGTGGGCCTGTGTTGGTGGCCACAGGGTGAGGCTCCTCTGCCTGTGGAAAGGGGAGGGAGGAGTAGGAAGGTGTCTCATGGTTTTAGGGCCAGCTCAACCACACTAGAATAGAAAACCCAGGTAGACTTCCAAATTTTTTAATTCCAATCCTTAGCTCTCAGATGGCGTCTCTGGACCTCCCTGGGCCTTGGGGTAACTCACTGCAATGAAGCAAAGGACACAAGCCTGGCTAACTTTGCCACCTGCTGCCATTAGAGCCCAAGGGCCTTAAGAAAACAAAGGCAGTAGCCAGGTAGTGGTTACAGCAGGTCTTGAGCAAGACCCAGTGTTGTATTGGCTTTAGGTCTGACCCAGCACTGTCCCAGTGTTGGTGGCCACAGGGTTGTTTGTGTCCCTCTATCCCAAGCCCTGGGTGGCTCAGCACAGACAGAGAGACTCCCATTGTTTGAGAGAAAGTAAGGAAAGAGAAAAAAGAGTCTCTGCCTGGTAATCCAGATAATTATTCTGGGTCTTATCCAAGACCACCAAGGTGGTGCCTCTATGAGCGTGCAAAAACCACAGCATTACTGGGCTTGGGTGACCCCTAATGCAGAGCTAATGCACGTGGCGTTAGATCTAGGGCTTAGATCACAACACCCAAGTCCTTTCAAATACCTGGAAAGCCTTCCCAAGAAGGACAAGTACAAACAAGCCCAAACTGTGAAGACGGCAATAAATTCTGAATTCTTCATGCACAGACACATGCACAGACACAGGTGAACATGTACTAGCATCAGGATCATCCAGGAAAACGTGACTTCACCAAATGAACTAAATAAAACACCAGAGACTAATCCTGGAGAAACAGAAATATGTGACCTTTCAGAGAACTGAAAATTCCTGTTTTGAGGAAACTAACAAAACTAAGATAACACAGAGAAGAATTCAGAATTCTATCAGGTACATTTAACAAAGAAATTGAAATAATTAAAAAACCTCAAGCAGAAATTCTAAAGTTGAAAAATGCAGTTGACATACTGAAGAATGCATCAGTCTCTTTAATAGCAGAATTGATCAAGCAGAAGAAAGAATTAGTGAGCTTGAAGACAAGCTATTTGAAAATACACAGAGGAATAAAATTAAATACCTGGGAATGAACTTGACCAAATAAGTGGAAGATCTCTACAATGAAAGGTATACAACATTGATTCAAGAAATTGAAGAAGACATAAAAAATGGAAATATATTTCATGTTCATGGATTGGAAGAATCAATATTGTTAAAATGTCTATACTACCCAAAGCAAACTAAAGATTCAGTGCAATTCCTGTCAAAATACCAATGACATTCTTCACAGAAATATAAAACATAACCTTAAAATATATACGGAATTACAAAAGACCCAGAATAGCTAAAACTACACAGCAAAAAGAAAAATACACATTACCTGACTTCAAATTATAATACAGAGCTATAGTAACCAAAATAACGTGGTACTGGCATAAAGACAGGCACATTGACCAGTGGAACAGAACAGAGAACCCATAATATAGCCATATATCTACAGTTAACTCATTTTTGGCAAAGGTGCCAAGAACATACATTTGGGAAAGGACAGTCTCTTCAATAAATGATGCTGGGAAAACTGGATATGCATATGCAGAAGAAAGAAACTAGACCACTATGTCTTGCCATCTAGAAAAATCAAATTAAAATGGATTAAAGACTTAAATCTAAGACTTCAAACGATGAAACCACTAAAAGAAAACATCAGGGAAACTCTTCAGGACATTGGAGTGGGCAAAGATTTCTTGAGTAACATCCACAAGCACAGGGAATGAAAGTGAAAACGGACAAATGGGATCACATCAAGTTAAAAATCTTCTGCACAGCAAAGGAAACAATTAACAAAGTGAAGAGATAACCCACGGAATGGGAGAAAATATTTGCAAACTACCCATCTAACAAGAGATTAATAACCAGAATATATAAGGAGCTCAAACAACTCAATAGGAAAAAAAAAATCTAATAATCTGATTTTAAAATGGACAAAAGGTCTGAGTAGATATTTCTCACAAGAAGAGAAATGGCAAACAGGTATATGAAAAAGTGCTTAATATCTTTGATCATCAGAGAAATGCAAATCAACAGTACAATACAATAGCATCTCACCTCAGTTAAAGTGGCTTTTATCCCAAGAGACAGGCAATAATAAATACTGGAGAAAATCTGGAGCAAAGGGAACCCTTGTACATTGTTGGTGGGAATGTAAATTAGTACAACCAATATGGAGAACAGTTTGTAGATTCCTCAGAAAACTAAAAATAGAGCTAACCTACAACCCAGCAATCCTACTCCTAGGTATATGTCCAAAAGAAGGGAAATAAGTATATGGAAGAGACACCTGCACTCCCATGTTTATTGTAGTACCATTCGCAGTAGCCAAGATTTGGAAGAAACCTAAGTGTCCATTAACAGATAAATGAATAAAGAAAATGTGGTATATGTACACAATGGGGTACTATTCAGCCATAAAAAGAATGAGATCCTGTCATTTGCAATAAGATGGATGGACCTGGAAGTCATTATTAATTGAAACAAGCCAGGCACAGAAAGACAAACTTCCTTCTTTCTCTCTCTTTCCTTCCGTTTCCTTCCTTCCTTCCCTTCCTTCCCTCCCTCCCTTTTTCTTTCTCTCTCTCTCTCCTTCTCTCTCCCTTTCTATCTCCCTTTCTCTTTCTTCTTTCTTGCTGATTTTATGCAAAGGGCTGGCATTTCTGATTGTTCTTTTTTCAGGCTTAATCCTTATTTTAATAAAGTTTTCAAGCAGAAAAAAAAAGACAAACTTCCCACATTCTCACTTGTGGAAGCTAAAATATAAAAAATTGAATTCATGGAGAGAGACAGCAGAAGGGTCGTTACTAGACACTGGGGAGGGTAGTAGGGTCGACATAGGAAAGTTGGTATGGTTAATGGGCACAAAAAAAGAGAAAGAATGAATAAGACCTAGTATTTGCTGGCACAACAGGATGACTATAGTAAAATAAATTTTAATTGTACATTTAAAAATAACTGAGGATAATTATATATATTATATATGTAATCTATACTGTATATCCACAATTAAAAATAAAAAATAAAAAAGAAACCACCACACAAAAAATACTAAAAAATGAATTCTTATTTTCACTTGATATGCTAAATTGGGTCACAGGATTTACTTTTGTGACATCAATTAACATTATTTAGCACTCCTTATGTGTTTATTCAAAATATAGCAGACATTTGCCATTCTCTGGGGATATATTTAAAGTTCTTGTATCAGAAATCCTTGAAAAATAATAGACTCAATATTATTTTATAAAGAGTGAGTGGATGAGGTAGAGCAATAACTTTGAATATTAATATGGTGGTGGGAGGTACAGAAAGTTTGCAAAGAAGATTGAGTTATCCATTTTGATTGGGACATGGAGTAAATTACAGTGGTTGAGGTGGATGAACCTGGGAAACTGGAGCCCTGTTGTTGAAGATCTTACAGGACTATCAGAAAGAAATTTAGAATTGCCCACATCTGATTTAGAATGAAATTTTGACTGGATATTTTAATGTATTTCTCTTTCCTAACATGCTTCAGTATTCAGTATCCTTTATGATAAACAACCTGGGAGGTAGAATCAGTATTTTCCACACGATGGAGATTCCTGTGCAGGAACTGGAAGGCACATTGAAAGACCTACTGAGAGTTTTATCAGGAGAGCTTTCTGTGATAGGCAGTCATCTGGAATCCATTTTCCTTCATTTGGGAGTAGTTCCCAGGCCAAATCACTGTTCTATTTATATCCATGACCTCCTTTTCAACACTGTACCAGCTGAGCACTGTAGAGACATCCTTAAAAGCAGCCGTATTTGGGTCAAAAATCTCAACTAAAATGAGTGTAAGTAGACAGATTTTTTTTTTTTTTTAAAGAAAGAATGAAGAGGGTCTTTTTTAAAGTAGCCTTGTCAGTAAATCCTTAAACTTGTTTCCATTTGAATTGCTAAATCATTATGTACAATGAGCTTGGGTGTGTTTAATTGAGCCCACCAAACTTTCTTTGGATCATTGAATGCCTACTGTGCTAGATTCTCAGCATGTGTGGTGTGTATGCGTGTGCATGTGCACATTTGGACTGGTCATTGTAGTCTGCACTTTCAACAAACAAGGAAATATCTGGAAAAGTTTATTACCCCTATGGATAGAGTGGAATACAGAGGAGTACATGGGAATAGCTGGGATCAGGTTAGAAGTGCCTTTCTCCTTTCTGAAAGCCACTGCTCTTTTAAAAAAAAAAAAAAAAAAAAAAAAAAAAAAAGGTGAATATCCAGGTGAATGTTATACTATTTTTAACTCACTTCATATACAGAAGTCTTCAGACTTTGGGAATCACATAAAACAACTGAAGCTTGTGAATGCAGATAGCTGGCCCTTATATCCATATTTTGATTCAGTAAATCCAAGTGGAGCCTGGGAATCTAATTTTTAACAAATACCTTCTAGGTGATTCTTATGCAGGTTGTCCTGAATTTTGCAACTGAAAACTTGATTAAGGGCCAGTTCTGACCCTAAAATGTAGAAATTGGATGCAATTTAAAGCATTTAATAGAACTCTTATGGGCATCCTGATACTATACTCAGGTCCAAGGATATAAAGTTAAGTAAATATATAGTAGGCAGAGAGGAGTATAAACACACACACAGATTAACATACTGTGAGAGTGACAGAAATTTGTCCATCATCAGGTATGGTTGTAAGAAAGTTACACATCCCTCCTTGCCAAACAAAAAGGAAGAAAATTACGGATCCAGAAATCAGGAAAGAAAACTTGAAAATTCTGAGGGTGGAGTCCTGAGATAGACTTTGCCTAGTTTGCAGTTTTGTTTGGGATGTGTCCTAAAAAAGTCATGTACTCAGTGAAGTGGAAATGGTTTTTCTTCTCCTTTTGCATCTTGTCCTTTAAAAGTAATATGTGCATCCAGGAGCCTTTCAGGGGCCTTTAGAAAGAGTAAATAAGCCTAGTTTCAATCCATCCTCTCTGTTAGGGTCTCTGAGAATCAGGCTTTGAATTTAAAGCTGTACTGGAGAAAAAAGCTATCCACATCTAAAAATGATGGTGGGCTTTAGGAGCAGATGACCTGTTATTTCCCTGAGCCTATGCAAGGATGGGTACCTGTGTACACAGATTCTTCTCTCTGAAGTGCCACTGTAGGTTAATGACAGTACCCACTGAGGACTTTCAATTTTTCATATGATAGATAGTAATGTCCATAGAAAGTTTGAGGTATTATGAGGTTATTTTAATGACTCTTTATTACACCTCAGTTCTGTAGATATTACCCATGACTTCACATGGGGAACAAGTACGGAGCTCCAGCCTCTACAACGTTAATTTCATTCATATGCAAAAATTATTGCTAGAATATTAACCTTTAGCATCATAAAATAAGATCCTATAATGCAGATCTTCATATTGAATGACTACAAGATTACTTACAGAAATTCAAAAGAACATCTTAATAACTTTCCTTTTTGGTAATCACATTTATAGGGAAGGATAAAATTAAAATGTGGAGGTAGATTCACAATATAATGTCTGATTAAAATGCATATGCTTATGCCCAGCTGCCAAAGAGGTAGAGGCTGTTTCTTTGTTCCCTCTGGGAGGTGGCGCCTCTTCTTCCTCATTGTTTATCTCTTGTTCTGGGACCAGGGGCACTCCCTCCTCTAGAAACCAGAGGTATGGCAATTTTCAGGTCACCCCACCCTGCCAGTCATTGCCTGTGATGACTTAGTTTTCTACTGGCACCACTGGTCTTGGTGAGCATCCTGCTTTCAGGAAGGAGTGCCCTCTCAACCCCCATAAATGTTGGGAGAATAACCTACAGGGTTGTGACTGGGACTCAGGCAATAGCTGGTAGGGTGAGTTTGCTAAAAAAGTGATAACTGAGGAGTGTGCCATTTTCTCAATAGCAGCAGGAGAAATGAGGAAAGCAGAGGAGGTGGTGGGTGAAAAGAAGGTGGAGAGGTGCTGGTGGAGGAAGAAATGTAGGTTGAAGAAGAGTTGATGAAGTGATATCCCTGTAGAGAAGAGAGGAAATGATGAAGGAAAATAAAGTGACAGAGATAAAGGAGGAGGCAAAGCCCTGGCCTCTGAATGCCAAGGACTTTCTGAAGGCTGCAGCTGGAGACAGTACATGCACAGGCTAACAGAGCCTTCCTCCAGCTGGAGCCCAAGTTTGGGTGGATACGGTGACACTGAGATGAGACCACAGATTCGTCAAAGAAAATAGACTCACCTTCTGAGATGCCGCCTTTTGAAACCACCCCCACCCAAAGGTCATGCATAGGTGCTAAGATGCAGATTTGCTGAGGGCCATCTCAATTAAGAGGTAAAAAGAGTTCAGACATCTAAGGACATGCTACATGTTCCAATTCTTTTTTTGAACAAACCTCTACTTCAGAAACAAGGTAATCATTAAACAATATGGGGTCAGATCCTCTGGACAAGTGGCACTTCCTTTCACTCCAGTCACATGGCAAGAATCCCATGCCCCAGCCCTGTAGGAGCAGGATATCAACTGTAGGTTCTTCACCTGGTCCTCAGACTACAGACTTCCAGAACCTGATAAGATTGCTGTTATTTTTAAAGGGATCTCTAGCCCAACTCCTGAAATACCAACTGTTATGTGGAGAAAAAGCCAGGTTACCTTCAGCAGGGCAGCCCATGGAAATACTCAGGCTGTTCTAGTATCAGTGTAACTAACTCCTACTTTTGGAAGTTGCCCCTGCTCCAGATCATCTGCCATCTATTGTTGGACCTGTGCTTGGCCAACAGTGATAACTGTGTGCTGACCTCCTTGCATCTTGGTTCTGGACTTTTAGTGCTCCCAACTTCAAGAATGTGGCTTCTATGAACATGCCTATCACTTTGTCTAAGCCAGGAAAATGATGAAAACCGCATTCTTTCATCTACATGGCTTGAACCCTTGTCTGTGTCAGGGCCTTCCTGTCTCTTTTTGATGTGGATCTTTATGAGTTATCTTCAAAGACGCTCAGTGTATCTTAAAGAACTGCAACCTCAGGAACAACAAAAGACTGGGTTCAAGGCTGGTGGCAAGCTGCTTATCTTCGAGTATGTCCAGTGAGTATTCCATGGACCTGATACCTTTGCTTGACCACAATCACACAGATTTTCATCTTTGGTTAGGAGTTCATTTCAGCCACCCTATTGAGTATCTGGCAAAACAGGGACATAAACAGTGGCAAGTTGCTGTGTATGTCTGAAGTGAAGGACAAAAAGTAGAGAGCCTCTTAATCTACCCCAAGACCATAGTTTTTCCTACTCTTCTGTTACTAGTAAGTATCTATGAAGGCCTGGGCCATAGTTTTGTGCGTGTGTGTTTCCTGGCCAGCCTTTTGAATATTCTTATGCAGACTGCCACTGACCTCATTGTTCAGTTTCTAGTCACCAAGGACCTCCACAACTGCTGTGGACTCAGGCTCTTGACCAACCATTGGAGAAGCCCTCTACTATGCCCCATCCTCCCTGTCACCCAGGAACCACACCAAATGTCAGCTGATTGGGCTGGCAGGTATGGCCCAGTTCTCTCAGCAAGGGAAATATGGCATCCTTTCTAAGAACCAAGCATTCTTGGTGACAGCCAATAAGACCATGAAGAATATGGGACATTTACCAGTCCCCTTTCACCCACCTGAGCGTGATGAGATGTCCAGGTGCTCTGTGAGATACTAGGAGGGAAAAGAAGGCGTTTCTCATCTTTAAAGTTTATCTATATCTGTCTGCCTACATCTCATTCCAATATCTCTTCTCTCCTTGTCTCTTTTTAAGGAACTAGAGCCCCCTAGAACACAAAATGGCTGGAAAGCAGACTTTCTAATTTGCTGCTTCTCTTGATTGTATCCAGGGAAGATTGTTCAGTAATGTAGATTACCAGAGCTCTCTGACCCTCTGCTCTTATGCCCCATAGAAAATTCGAAGAGGGACAGATCTAGGACTATGGGATTGAAGGACTGAGGTGGTCACGAGTCCCATGGAACAGGGATGGTTAATTGCCTAATTGTGTACATTGTTCTTTTGGCTAATCTTATCCTCAATACTGACCCCCCACCCCCACTCCTTTCTTCCATCTGTGCACAAATATCCAAGAAATTCCCAGATATTTCTTGAGTATTAACCTAGAAGGCAAGGAGAAAAATGTTATGGTAATGAAATTCTATTAGTAACTAAAAGAAATTCTTTTAAATGATCTAAAACTAAAATAAACAAACTAGGTAAATGGGATGGACGCAGGGGCTCATGCCTGTAATCCCAGTACTTTGAGAGGCTAAGGTGGGCAAATATCTTGAGTCCAGGAGTTCAAGACTAGCCTGGGCAACATAGCGTAACCCTGTCTCTAAAAAAATTAAAAAAAAAATAGCCAGGCATGGTGACATGTGCCTGTAGTCCCAGCTACATGGGAGGCTGAGGTGGGAGGACTGCTTGACTCTGGGATGGAGAGGTTGCAGAGAGCCCAGATCATGCCACTGTACTCCAGTCTGGGTGGCAGAGTGAGACCCTGTCTTAAAAATCAAACAAAAAGCAAGGTGAATGCATAGCTCTAATGTATTTATTTATACCACCTTTATTTCTGGAATAATGTAAGGATTTTGATTCTAAAGTTTTGAGAAAATATAAACGGAGATAGGCAAATTCTTTAAAGTTTTATAAAAGCAGCTATAGTAATATGTAAGGGAGCAGTTGTATATACTTTTAGTACTTAAGCCTCCTCTTCTATGTTTAGAAAATAATGTAAGTTTTTTCAGACATTTGCATAAGCATTATCTTTTCCCCATCTCCATGCTTAGTTTAGCCATCTTTATTCTTATCCAGTGCCATTCACGAACAGGTGGGAGATGGTGAAAACAAATGAAATGCACTATTTTAAACTGTGTCTGTTGTATTTAAAACTATATAAAAACACTGAGGCAATTATAAAGGAATTCAGAACAAAGTCAACTTTTGGACAGGTTTTGTTTTGTTTTAGTCTGTTTACAATGCCCCTTTGTTTCATTTTGGTTTAGCTCAAGGAAATAAACTCAGGAGCAATGGAATTGATACATGTCACTTTCACTTTTCCTGCTCCTCATGAAGCAAAACCCACTAATTACTTCGAAGGAATCTGCTAACACTTCCACATATATTTAATTTTGCTAAACTTGTATAGAGCTGCCTTAGAGGAAGGAAGAAAAGAGAAAAAATGGAGCATTCCTGGAAAGCTGCATTAAGACAGTTGTGTTTCTGCCAGTATTCTTCAGGGGCTGAATATATCTGGAAAGAAAAAAAAAATCACAAAGATATATTAGACTTTACTTAATGTATATGCCAATTACTTAACCTTTCCAGACATTTTGATATTAGAGAATGTGTGATTATTTATTCACTCATGTCTTCATTAATGCTATTTACTAAATATTTCTGACTCTTCTGTGCACAAGGTAGTTTGCCATTTCCCATTCTTTATATGTTAAGCATAGCCATGTAACTTGCTCTGGTCAATAAATTATGAAAAGAAGATATATATGTCACATCTGGGAGGAAGCTTTAAGAGCTCCTGTACAGTTAGTCAGAACCTCTTTTCCTCTGCAGCCTTGATCTCCTGGGTTCTAGTGATCCCAAGTAGCTGGGACTATAGGTAAGGGCCACCTTACCTGGATAATTTTAATTTTTTTTTTTTTTGTAGAGATTGAGGTCTCACTATGTTGCTCAGGCTGGTCTTGAACTCCGGGACTCAAGCAGCCCTCCTGCCTTGGTCTCCCAAAATGTTGGGATTCCAGGTGTCAGCCATCACGCCTAGTCTTAAAGTTTTATACAATCATGTATGAATTGTAATATGAATTTGTTATATTTACATTGTGCCCATATTTATTTTGTACTTCATTCATTTATATATCAGTTGGTAACATATTGGTCCAACTTTTTAAGGAGAAAATGCAACATATAACTAATCTCTGTGTATTCTTGTGCAAATTCTAGAAATACACATTTAATGGAATTCAATGCATCTTTTTCTGAAAAGATAATTGAGATGTTGATGAGGATGACGATGATGATGATGATAGACATTTCAGGAAGTGATTGTGCTCTAGGAACTTGCATGTTCGGAGCGACTGCAAAGCATTTTGATTTGTGCAGGCAATTTACTGACTATATGTTCTGGTATCTGAAAACCAGAAATAAATATGAAAGGGTGGGATAATATGAGGATTAGCAAAGAACATTGTCTTATTAGGGGAAAAATGGTAAATAGCCACATTTTAGATGTTTATTCTTTGATGGGTGTCTTCCTCAGTGAGAATTATTTCCAGGAAGTATATTTTAGTCTTTGGAATAAAACCTTTGCCAACTCATATTGCATTGTCTTTCTATTCTTACAGTATAATTTTATTTTCATTTTTCTGGCATGAGAAAACAGATCTTAAAGTGAAATTTTTGAATATAATGATAGCTCTGGGGGTATTCGAATCAGTTTTGATGCATATTTCCTGATGATCAAGTGATAAGTTTTGCAGTGTTGGTCCCATGAGCTTCTTAAGTGTTCTCATAATATTCCCTAAATTAGTGCTCATATAATTTCATGCAGTGTATCTTTTTAATATTGTAGTGTTGGAATGCTTTTACATGGAAATTTAATTTTGATATTAAAATAATAGAATATTTTATAATTGTTGGTATATTTATGCTGGAAGCATCTCCATCACTGATGCATTTTCCTATACAGATCTACATAGCACACAGATCTAGGTGGCGCTCATAAAATGAATGATGAAAATAAGCCAAGAGTGAAAATTACTTACTGTCATTATGGTTAGCATGGTTGATTGACTTATTCATTTAGCAAATATTCAATAAATATTATTTAATAAGTAGCTATAATATAGACATTATGCTAAGTTCTATGAATACAGAGATGAAAAAAACATAGTCCCATTTCTTAAAAGCTCACATCGTAGCCAGGGATACGTATTGACTTTATATACATTGATTATAGCTTGTGCTGAATGTTAAAGCAGAGATATGTGGAAGTGCTGTCGAAACAGAATAAAGGATGGATTAGTTCTTTGAGAAATAATTTGATAAAAACTAAAGGAAGGAACATGGAGCGCATCACAGAAAAGGTGACACTGGAATTGTGCATTTAGTACAATTTTTCATCACTTCAGCCTAATTAATAATATTAAAACTATTGAGGATTTTATTAGGTTGGTGCAAAAGTAATTGCAGTTTTTGCCATTAAACCACCATCTCTATTGTGGATAATTAGAGAGCTTTTATCTAAAGTAATAGAACTTTTATTCCATGTTCTATGCTGTGGAAATGGGGTAAATATTTATCAACAGCAATGGCCATTCAGAATGGATGCTGACAAAAGAATTAGAAGAGAGTCTGGAAAGACCCCTACAGTAGCTGTTGACTCTCAATTATGTGGTTATGGATGGGCCTCTGCACTTCAATTTTTCATCTTTCAAATATCACTAATACTTCTTTTTTAAAATTATACTTTAAGTTCTGGGGTACATGTGCAGAACACGCAGGTTTGTTACATAGGTATACACGTGCCATGGTGGTTTCCTGCACCCATCAACCGTCATCTACATTAGGTATTTCTCCTAATGCTACCCCTCCCCTAGTCCCCCACCCCCTGACAAGCCCCGGCATGTGATGTTCCTCTCCCTGCGTCCGTGTGTTCTCATTGTTCAACTCGTGCTTATGAGTGAGAACACGCAGTGTTTGGTTTTCTGTTCCTGTGTTAGTTTGCTGAAAACAATAGTTTCCAGCTTCATCTATGTTCCTGCAAAGGACATGAACTCATCTTTTTTATGGCTGAATAGTGTTCCATGGTGTATATGTGCCACTTTTTTTTGAGACCAAGTCTCACTCTGTCACCAGGCTGGAGTGCAGTGGCGTGATCTTGGCTCACTGCAACCTCCGCCTCGCGGGTTCAAGCAGTTCTCCTGCCTCAGCCTCCCTTGTAGCTGGGCAGGCATGCACCATTATGCCCAGTTAATTTTTGTATATTTAGTAGAGATGGGGTTTTACCATGTTGGCCAGGACGGTCTCAATCTCCTGACCTCGTGACCCACTGCCTCGGCCTCCCAAAGTGCTCACATGCGTGAGCCATCGCACCTGGCCTAATACTTGTTTCTTTGATGTAGGATATTTGTGAAGATAAAATGGGACCATGTACATAAAGTGGTTGGCACAATTAATGGTATGCAGTATGAATATTTAAGAAACATTAGGCATTACAATTTTTAAGAGTAAGAAAGAACAGACCTGATGAAAAATTACAGATATATCTAAAAGTGTGGAACAATTTTCTTCAGGTGGAAAAACTGGGAAAAAAAATACTTTCCAAAGGAATACTTGAAAGTTGGAAGGAGATGAAGAGATGGCTCTGGAAAAGGCGATTATTTGGAAATTATCTAGGCAAAATACTGACAGTTCTATTTTCGTGGGGGATAATTATTTTATATTATAGTTGTTCCTAATTTCAATGATCATCTCTAGTGATAGTGTTAATGAACAACCCTGGAGTGAGATGTCAGTATTTGACTGTGGCTGTTTGCAAACTCTGCTGTGATTATACACAGTTGTCTAATTGCTTAATTTATTGATGTTTTGCTGACATGTTTTTCAGCAACATTTGTGATTGCAGATAACTAATCATTTCTCTTCGGGCTCATTATCATACGTTTGCATTTGATTTGTCTGATTGCTGCAGGTGGAAACAATAGGTGATGCCTACTGTGTTGCAGCAGGGCTCCACAGAAAAAGCCTCTGCCATGCTAAACCCATTGCTCTGATGGCCTTGAAGATGATGGAACTTTCAGAAGAGGTGCTGACACCTGATGGAAGACCGATTCAGGTAACCCTCCCAACAATCTGGTTTGAGTAGTAAGTGCACCATTAACAAGAGGAGGCAAGTAATTCCCTTCTGAGTTCTACTTTTTGTAATTTATAGATCTAGACAAGTTGGGTGCTTAAGGAGGACAAGGAGTGACTAGAGATAACTTATAAATCCAGGAAAAGAACAAATGGAATAGGTCCAAGACAGGAAAAGGTTTGTGGAAGGCAAATTACTGTAGAGGAAAGAAAGAGCTAAAAGATTAGACCCAAGGGAAGAACTTACTGTCAGTGACCAGGTCATCAAATCCAAGCAAGAATGATGGTGAGATTCAGAGTTTTAGAGGTAATCCAAGAAGTAAAACACACAAAAAGCAAGAAAATGGAGGACCTGCACAACTTCCTGTAGGTAATATACAGCTGAAACTTCAGAGCTCAGAGTTACTTCTGGAGTTTTTCTTGTGGCAGAGTTTGAAGATTGCAGCCTAGTAACTGTAAAAACTTTAAAAACAGTGGAAAGTCCAGATCCTGGTGTGTTGTACTCTTGGTTCTGATGGTCTTCTGCAATCAGAGGTCTACCTCTGGGAATGAATTAGGTCATCTACCGTATTTCTGCTAGAGCCCAATGATGGATCCCAGAAGTGTCATTACTTTGAAATCAGAAATCTTATATTTGGGGAAGTAAACTTGTATTCAAGTCCACCCTTTCATAACAGCTCACCAGCTAAGAGTTAAGAAAACACGGGGTGGGGGATGGAAATGGCTAAAAATGTGAGTACCATCCTAGTTCTGGCATTATAGCACATTGGGGACCTGAACAATCCATCTGATTAAAATTATGAAAATATTGGGTTAAATATATTAAAAAATGTTTTTTAAAAAACTATTAGGCACTTCTCTGAGCTCATAGGAAAGGGAAAAACATGACAATTACACTATGTGTGTATATTGAAAAAAAAAAAAACGTAATTGGCGAATTTAACTTAAGAGCCCTGTTGTTAGCAATGATAGAAGGAATCTAGGAAATATTATTCCCCCCAGAAGATGCCAACTTCAATCCTATCCTCAAATAATTTTCACAGATTCCGTGTATTATAAAAAATAAGGTTCTAGTTTGTGGTTGTATTTTTATCTTTTAGTTGTTCTTGATAAGCTGGAAGGTTTATTTTAATGTTTTAAATGAAACATATTTTATTTTATAATTTGTAAATTTTTGACCTGACTAGTTCACAAAAATCCTTCTTGACTTAATTTCCTAATGATAAATTTGCAGTTTTATAGTATGGGTTTTTACATTTAACCCACCTGGAAGATAAAGGTTATTAAAATGTGTAATAACCTAATACCAGAAACAAAAGAAAAAAGCCACACACACATACACACACACGAAAACAAAGTACTATGGGGAAGAACCAGGGGAAATTATGGATGTAAAAAAACAGATCTGGAATGTTTTCAGATATCACACTTATCAGACACAGAATTAAAATGACAATTTTTAACATAACTATAAGAAATAAAAAGATAAGCTGAAAACTGTGAGAAAGGGACAATATTTGGGAAAGAACCAGAGAACTTCTAAGCAATCAACATAATGCTTAAGAAAAGAAGAGAGAACAAAGTGGGTAAGTTTTAAAGCAGATTAGACATAGATGAAGCAAGAATTTGTTCACTAAAAGAACTGAAGAAATTATCAATAACTAAGTTGAGATATTTAAAAATGGGAAATATGAATAAGAGAATGTAAAATATAAAATATGTGGGAGACAGGGAGGAGACAGTGGAAAGATGTAATATGTATTCAATTGAGGTTCCAAATGGAGGTAACAGAGTAAATACAAAAAGAGAATTATTTTCAGGAACTATTGAAAGATGTCCATCAGTACCCAGACACAGTAATTCCAAAGAATTCTGCAAAAGTTAAGTCATGGGAATCCAAAACTAAACCCATCTTAATGAGACTGCAGGGCATCAGAGAAAAAGAGTAACTGATAAATTACAAAAGTGACAGGCTGGGCGCGGTGGCTCACGCCTGTAATCCCAGCACTTAGGGAGGCTGATGGGGGTGGATCACAAGTTCAGGGGTTCAAGACCAGCCTGGCCAATATGGTGAAACCCTGTCTGTACTAAAAATACACAAAATTAGCTGGGTGTGGTGGTGGGCGTCTGTAATCCCAACTACTCTGGAGGCTGAGGCAGAGAATTGCTTGAACCCAGGAGGCAGAGGTTGCAGTGAACTGAGATCCGCCACTGTACTCCAGCCTGGGTAACAGAACAAGACTCCATCTCAAAAAAAAAAAAAAAAAAAAAAAAATTTGTAAAAGTGATATTGATCAGTGTGAAAAGGACAAGGTATTCAATAAATGCTTGGGGGACTATGGGCTATTCATGAAGAAAACTAATTGAAATTGCTTTTGTACTTTATGCATCATTATACAAATCAATTCTTGGTGTGGGGAGGTAAATGTAAAAATTCATATTATAAAACTATAAATTTATCATTAGAAAATTTTGACAAGTAGGGAAGGATTTTTTTGTGAACTCATCAGGTCTAAAATTTGCAAATCATAAAATAAAAGTTTGGAACATTAAAATTAAAACCTTCCTGTTGTTAAGAAGAACTAAAAAATAAAAATACAACCACAAACTAGGAGAGTATTTTTTGTGACACATGTAATCAATAAGTATCTAGTTAACTTTGTAAGTAATCAAATTAATATAAATTTGTAACACTATCACATAGTATTTCTCCCTACTAGTTTGACACAACTTTGAAAGTCTGACAGTGCCACTGTTTGTGAGGATCTGGAGCAGCAGGAAATCTCACCCATAGCTAATGCAAGTGTAAATGGTGCAATTTACTTGGCATTACCTGGTAAAGTTTAACTTCTGCATATCCTACAACCCAGCATTTCCTCTCCTAGATGTTTACACATGTACAAGGGAAGTACTTGTGCACGTGTAGCAAAAGTCACACACAAGAATAGTTTTTGTAATAGTCTCAAACTCTAGCTAATTCAAATATACATCACAGGATAAACTGGGATATATTTATATCTTGGTATACCATATAGTTGGGAATATGAATGACCTCAGCTACTGACATCAACATGGATGAATGTCAAAAACATAATCTCCAGCAGAAGAATTAAGTCAATAAAAACTGCTGTAGTATTATTCCACTTAACTAAAGTTTAAAACTGGAAAAATGGAAAAAATTCTATTTAGAAATACCTGCACTGATGGCAAAAAGTGTAAATAAAAGGGAATGATTAATACAAAATTCAAGCTGGTGCTTATGTCTGAGGGAAAGATGATGGGAAGTAAGAGGATACAATAGGGAAAATAAACATAGTATAAAATGTTTTATTGTATTACTCTTCTTTAATATGCATATATATGTTTATATTCAACCATTTAAAAGTGGAAAGAGTTTTCTAACCACTCCTAAAATGGGAAAATATGGAGCATTAAAAATAAAAATCTAGGTTAAGTTCCCTCAGGGCATAATTATTGAGTTATTCAAATATATGAATGGTACTTCTACCACTGCCAGGAAAACAAACAAAAGGAATCCTGTCTCAGATTTGCTGCACACTGCAAATATACACATTCCAGATTGAACTAATCAGTTCTTAAATTTTCAAGCCTACCAGCTGGGCAGGCTTCTCATTTGGGATTGTTTTTGATGTTGGATTTTTTTTTATGGAGAATATGTTTGTATTGAATTTAGCATTGTCATTACACAGTTAAATTACCCGAGAACAAAACCAGGGAATTGTGTTTTACAGTGTGTTCATCAATATTTTCATTTGTGGGATTTAATATTAGCTCTTTCTTATGAATCAGATAGTCTTATTAAATCAGAAGAGGAAGTATCCATAAAGATTTAATAAGAATGCAGAAAGAGAATTCAAAATAATAAACCACCTTAATAATTTTAGCTTCATTACTAATTTATAGTATTTGCATGATTTGAGATTATTTTTCAGAATATTAATTTGATTTTAAATTGCCTTCTAGCTTGGTGATATAGGAACATTTCCAAGCTTATTGAGATAATCTTTTATTATAAAACTGCTGGCATGTTGTAGGAGAGTTGATATGTGACAGCTTAGTGTTTACCTCAAGTTATGTAAGTTTTCAGGTGATTTAAATTACAAGTTATTGAAATTGCAATAATTGACCAAAATGCAAACCAAATTTTGAAAAGTAAATTGATAATTTGTATATGGTTTTATGAACCTTTGAGGCATCCTGTAATGATGGGAAATAGGAGCCAAAATTGTCATATACAGTTGCTTGAAAATGATTGAGTAATGCTCTTGACTAATTGCAAAACTGCCTGCATTTTTTTTTTAATTTTGAAAATAACCGGAGAATGTAGCATTTTGTTTTTTCAGTCTATAAATATTCAAGCAAATTATTGCTCAGCAAGTACTCTAATGAAACTCAGAGGCTACTGCTAGACTATATCTATAAAGCATCTATAAATATGGTCTATCTATACAATAAATTCTGAAAAATCAGTTCATGTTGACTTTAATTAGGACTGCTTTTAGAAAGAGTGATTAGAAATTTTTCACCCTGGGTCACTATGATATTTCTTCTGCTGGCTGGAAATATGGAAGAACAGCATTATGACTATTTCCTTTTTATTCTTCCCAAGGGAGAATCTGATTTTCTTTCCCCCCAACCCTCCGAGACACAGGGTCTTGCTCTGTTGTCCAGGCTGGAGTGCAGTGGCACCATCACAGCTTACTACAGCCTCAACCTCCTGTGCTCAAGGGATCCTCCCAACTCAGTCTCTGGAGTAGCTGGGACCACAAACATGTGGAACCACACCTGACTAAAACAAAAAATTTTAGTAGAGATGGGGGTCTCCCTATGTTGCCGAGGCTGGTCATGAACTCCTGATCTCAAGCAATCCTCCTGCCTCGGCCTCCCAAAATGTTGGGATTACAGGCATGAGTCAAGTTACCATGCCAGGCCTGAATTTTTAAATTTTAAACAGTAGACAATTGAAAAGTAAAATTATATTTCTATTCTCTCTTTCTTGTTTGCACTAGCTATATTGTGAATTCACTAAAAACATGTATTACTTTACACTGTTCTCTAATCTTGTGAACCTAAAGGTATTTTGAATAGCTTTTTAGTGCCGCCTGGCTAACTTATACTAATAGTTTAACTACACTTTGATTAAAATAACCAAATATTTATTACTGCCTATGATTTATTCACGGTTGATAGGGAAAGGGAAGTTGGGTCAAGGATTAACTAGAGAATGTGCCTAGAGCATATTAGAAAAACAAAGAGCATTTTCACGATTTAAGGCTTTTGAAGAATATTGAGTATGTCCAAATGTCTTTTAATTCTGTACTTAGTTTAAAAACTAGTTTAAAAACTATTTTCATTAAATTTTATCTCATAGGCATACAAATTCAAATTTTCTTCATTAGTTCAAAGAACAGTACATTTTATATAATGAGGCAAGTATGAAGGAGACACTGTGAACTAGAGTTAAACAATGTGTAATCATGTTGTAATACTAATGTGTTTAGCGATCTCAATTGCAAATCAGGGAAATGCTATGAGTCTTTTTCTCATAGCATTTCCCTGATTTGCAATTGAGATCGCTAAACACATTAGTATTACAGACTGGTGCGAAAGCAGAAATATTAATGTACAATTTACATGTAATTGTAACACATTAGATTACAGCTCCTTAAGCTTCAACTTTTAATGAGCTTACAGGATTTTTTGAGATTATGCAATAATTATTAATTAATTTTAATTTTAAATAGTCGTTGCTATTTGCAAAGGAAACCTGATGTTATTTTAATATTTGGAGGGATTTGGTTTTTAGAAATATTGCAATATTTACTTAACCCTATCAGATTTCAGCCTGAGACTGTATTTAGAAAAAAGAAAAACTAATTACAGTTGGCACTCCATGTGCATGAGTTCTGCATCCTCCGATTCAGCCAACTGTGGATCAAAAATGTAGTTAGGCCAATGATAGTTGCATCTGTACTGAACATATATAGACTTTTTTTCTTGTCATTCTCTATATAATACAGCATAACAAGTATTTACATATTATAAGTAATCTGCAGAGGATTTAAAGTATGTGGGAGGATGTCCATAGGTTATATGCATATACATCACTACTTAATATAAGGGCTGCAAGTCTCTTATATTACTTATAATACCTAATAAAAAGTAAATGCTATATAAATCATTGTAATACTCTATCATTTTGTTTGTATTTTTTAATTGTTGAATTATTTATTTGTTTATATTTTAATTTTAATTTTTTTAATGCCATATTTTCAATCTATGGTTGGTTGAACATGCAGATGTGGAACCTGGGATACAGAGGGTTGACTGTATTTGATAACCTAATTAATTTTCTAAGATTCTTTGATTATTTATTTATAAAACACAAATCAGTACTTTTTAATCTCAATGTGTGTATACTTATTTGAAATGTTCTACTTCTAGAAACTATATACATATAAGGAGAAAAACCTAAGGGGTCAGAAAAAACTACATAGGCATTATATAAAATTACTGTTAAGATACTGATGCCAGTTATCCTCATTTCTCATGTTTATCAATTAGGAGTATTTAAATTTGCTTTTCATCTCCTAGATAATGCATATAGTGGCAGTTTTCATAAGTCACTGTTCTGTTGTAACAATAACATGGAAAAATACTATATAATATTACTAGTGAAACTTATGACTAGAGAGATATATTTTCTGATAGATTTATCATTCTGCATGGTAAATTTATTTGGAACTATAAATTTGTTTGTTTTTAAAAAGTATTTATTTAAAGTATTAATATTTGTGAATTTACCAGCAAAGTTGTGAGTCTCTTCTGTAGTTTGCTTCCTGTTAATAATCAATGCCTCATTCTGTATCTCTTTACATCTATTTTCTAACTTGCCAATACTTCCCTCAGTTGGTTGTAAAAATTACTTATTAAACTCATCCACTTGATGCTTAAATGCTGATTATAGCAATTTATAATGTTTTGCAGTTCCATTTATCTGACAAAATTTTTCATACTGTTTTCATTTATTTTCTTGAATAAATCATCTGTAATGGTTGTAAACGCTTCTCCTGGTAAGTCAGTCTCTAGAACTCCTGCATTGTATTACATTGCCTGTTCTTTCACTTAATTTTCAGTCATGTTAGTTGTTTCCTATGCAGCTAATTACTACTTTTTTTGAATGCTGGAGATTGTATATAAAATATAGAAGTAATTTAAAACTTAGGATGATTTTGCAGGGAAATTTTAGTGTGCTTCTTGAAAGAGACTAGGGGTCCTAGCAGTCAGGGTCAGGGGATTTAAAGCTGGGTTTTGGTCTCTGTGAGGACCTGTCTACTTCTGGTTCACCTCTGTGTTTTGGTATTACCCTTATACCTGTGATCATGGTCCCATCTCAAAGTGGGGAGGGCTTTCTAACGTCTTTGCCCTAGCAGTTCTTAGATTCCAGTTTATGTTCCCTTAGCCCTGGCTGTCAAAAATGCTGCTCAGCTTCTCAACCTTTCCATTACCTTTTCTGGAGCCAGAAGATGCCCATAGGATAAAAGCATTCCCAAGTTTACTGTTCACTTCTCAGGTTTATCTTCTGCCATATCTTGGTACAATAGTTTTTCATTACTTTGTTAGCTGACCAGCATAGGGTAATTCAAATGATATAACCTGCTATTTTATATGTATATATGGTAAGTTTCACAATAATTCTGTGAAGGAAGGATTGCTAGTATTTCCAGTTTGTAAATGAAGAAAATAAGAATAAAAAATAGTTAACCAGAGTTGCTAATGTATATACTGTGTATACATTAAATAAAAGCATGTTAAATAACATTTATATTGTCAAATCCTCCTATTGCCTTGAATATTCCATTAAAGTTAGACTTTTCATGGCTTTAGTCTACAAGAAATTTAAATGTATGTTAGATGTCCTCTTTGAAAAGAAGAAGTCAGTTCTCTATTTTAAAGGTATTCTATTCAAAATAAAATAATTAATTTTTAAATTAGAAAGTAAGAGAGATTCTAGCTGCATGTGATGGTGGTGGGGAGGCATACCTGTAGTCCCAGATACTCGAGAAGCTGAGGAGGGAGGATGGCTTTAATCCAGGAGTTCGATACCAGCCTGTGCTGGACAGCATAACAATACCTTGTCTAGAAAGAGAGGGATTGATTAAATTCAGTTATGTGAAAAAAAATGAGTGTTATGCTATCGTTTTGAAAACTGTAATCACTGGCCAGATTGGGTAGGGGATGTATTATTCATGATGCCCTGTTTTATTTTTTCTGTATTTTCCCCTTGTTTATTGTTTGTTGTGGATTGTAATGCAGAAGTTATATATTTAAATGTTTTACATTAACATTATTTCATAGGGTAGTCATTGAATTTAAATATTAGGTCATATTCTATTTCTATTTATTGAGCACATTTGTTTTAATCATAGAATTGCTCTTCTGGCACGATGCTATAATGCTGAACTTTAATAGACAAATGTATTTATAGACAAATCTATTTATTGAGCACATTATTTGTTTTAATTATGGAATTACTCTTCTGACATGCTGTAGTGCTGAAATTTAATAGACAGAGCATCCTTAATGCCTTACAATTCCCCCATAAGATATCGGCATAATGATTTAAAACACAATATTGCATCTGCGATGTGTATGTCAATGAGACAGAATCCCACTGCTAGTTTATTTTAACTTTTATCTGTAATCATGAAAGATTCCAATTTTATATAATCACAGAATTTTAATATTTTCAGACTATGAAATAGTTGATCAGGCATACATTTCTAAAAATGCTAGTCTTACTGAAAAGTTTTATTATTATATTTGTCAAACAGATTTCCCAAGCAGTCCTTCTGTGAAGATATTTGCATATTGGTGGTACAAGAAAAAATAGTAATAATAAGTTAGTGAAAGGAAAAACAAAACCGAGTGATGGAAATAAAAGCTAAACTGATTCACATGATACTGTGCATGCAAAGCACAAAATTGCTTAGTTTAATTTTGTGCAGCAGTCTTTTGACTTTCACATTTTTGGAAGAAAAATAGATTCTTTAGTGGAGACATGGTTTAAGTATTTTTTGTTAGTTAAATATTATCACTATAAGGATAACTACTTCTAAATAAGTTATCATCTATTTCATGTATTTTCTCCTGCCTCTTGTCTCCAGTGTCCCACTAAGACTACTGATACAATGTCCATAGAAGAGGCTAAAAGTTATATTAGCAAAGTCACTCATTTTTATTTGATTTTTTGGTGGTGTGCTTTAGAAGTGTGAAACTTCTAAGCATTTAGGAAGCTTATGTTTTTATTTATTTGACGTTTATGTAAAGAATAGGAATCTCCATCTGCCAATTGTTTTTCTCCTGTAAAGACAGTAAATGTGATTTCATCAACCATTTAGTAGGTTAGCCCATTATCTTTAGCATATGGTCCCTTTCTTAGGTGTTTTGAATGGGTTTTAATCTTTTACTTAGTTTCTTTTAAGGCTATATGCATATAGGCCAACATTAGTAGCCTGACTCTTTTTTTTTTTTTTTGAGACGGAGTCTCGCTCTGTTGCCCGGGAGTGCAGTGGCCGGATCTCAGCTCACTGCAAGCTCCGCCTCCCGGGTTTATGCCTTTCTCCTGCCTCAGCCTCCCGAATAGCTGGGACTACAGGCGCCCACCACCTCGCCCGGCTAGTTTTTTGTATTTTTTAGTAGAGATGGGGTTTCACCATGTTAGCCAGGATGGTCTCGATCTCCTGACCTCGTGATCCACCCGTCTTGGCCTCCCAAAGTGCTGGGATCACAGGCTTGAGCCACCGCGCCCGGCTGCTTGACTCTTACAATATGAAAAATGACATGAAAATAGCAAGATACAATACATAAGACAGCAATGTGCTATCTGCATGCTAATCACACTATTGATTTAGTTAGCTTTCACATTTTTGACCTTTTGTTTTGAGATCTCATATCTCGTTTCAAATAAGTTTAAAATTAATCTCTTTATTAGTTTTCTAAAATTACAAAACATAAAATGATCTCTGAAAACTAGTATTACAGAAGATAGTTAAAATCACCTATAATTTACCAACCAATTATAGCCATAGTTTACATTGTTATATATCTTCAAAGTCTATATATATATATATATTGAATACAAACACATAGAAGGTACGGATTTAAAAGTAGATTCTTTTAAAACGGAATAAGCTTCATTCAACTTGGTAATGTCATAACACACAGTGTACCAAAGATGCAGAAAATATGCAGGAAAACTTGGTTAGCCCTAGGAAGAATCTTTCATTATTACTAACTCACTTTGGTTTTGTATTTTTCTGTTCCTACAGTTGAATTTTTGAGACACTGGAAGATAACTGTTTAATCACCTGAGTTGCAGATGTGGTACTAACAATTCAGTGTCACAGGTGCTTTTCAAAGTATGTTAAGCTTTTTGTTGATGTCATGTCAGGCATATGGCAATTGTCTGGGTCACCACTATAATATTCCTCATTTGGAATGTGGTTTCCTAGCAACTCTTGCTTTTTCCTAATAGCTGAATTGATTTCTGCACATTTGTAATGCTTCCTACTGCATCAGAAATTGTAACCTTGTGTGTAAATGTTACAAGACCAAATGTACACGTACATTCAATTTTAAGAAATTATTTTGCTTTATCACTTGCCTTTAATGTGTTTTTTCAGAGGTTAAACCAATCATAAAAAATGAATTTAGAAAACCTCATTAATTCAGACTCTTCAGGGAAATATGGTAATTTTGACAACAATTCCAAAATGCATGCAAATAGTTCTTAGTGAGGGACCCCGTGAAGTTGAAGACACAGGGTAATTTTGATGGTCAAATGACCATGTAATCAGGAGGTTGTCAGAAACATAGGTCCGGAGTATGCATGGGGTGTCCCAAGGGAGAAAAGGCTTACTTTGGAGGCTTGCTGTTTCAACTCACATGAAGCCTGATTCCACATGAACCTGGCTGGAGCCTTGCTGGCAGCGACTTTTACTTATTTATTCAACAAATGTTTTTTGAGTGCTTACTGTTTTCTAAACAACTGGTTAGGTATTAGGAATGTGAGGTAAGCAAACCGGATACGTCCCTGATCCTCTCAAGAATTACCGTCCGTGGAACCAACAACTACACATTACTAACTTGGTGAGGAAGGAGAAATAGACACAGTTTTGTCTCAATACCCTTTCCACCGTAATATCGAGAGGTTTGGGTTAGGCTTTTAGAAATATCTGTCAAAGTCTTTAAATTCTTTGTAGAGCAAATATTCAAGATGTCATTTACATTCAGACCTACATTATTTTGGTGTTTTTGTAGATTTCATATGTTCTTAGGGAAATGGAGTTGAAAGGCATTAAAAACCAACTGTATGGTAGTGGTTACCTTGACAGTTTACATATTATCTCAATCTACACAACAACTATGAAGGGCATATATGCAATTTTTATATACTTAAAAGATAAAAGACATCGGGGTTAAAAATACGTATAAGATTATGGAGGAAAAATGCATATTGGACACTTTCCAGATGTCAGACTTGTACCACGTCTTTATGCACTTTTTTATTCCTGCCCAAAAAAACTCTGCAAAGTTTCATTAATCTTATTATACATGTAAAGAATTTGAGATTTAGAAAGTTTATATAATTTGATCAAGGTTTTGTAGCTAGCCAATTGCCGAACTAAATTTGAATCCAGATATATCTGTTTAGAAAAAAGAAAAAAACCTTTGCTTAGGAGAATGCCCAGAGTAGACTTTTACTACCTGAGTACTTAATAACAAGAGGTACTTCTCACCTAGTGCTTACTACATGCTCAGCATTACGCCAAGCTAGAGTGTGTGAGCACTCTCTCTCTTACATGTCCTCTCCCTAATATATATACATATACACATACACCTGTATAATTAATTTATTTACATGTATGTGTATGTTTTAGGCATATTTTCATATTTGTGAAATATGCCTATACTGTATAAACATAATCATTACAACAATCATGAACCACAAATTAGATGTTATCTCTATTTATAAATGGGAAAACCAAGACTCAAAGGTTAAGGGACTTTTTGTCAAAAGTAAATAATAATACTAAATGAGAATTGACTCAGAATTGGAATTCAAATCTGTTTGACTTCAAAGTCCATCCTCTTAACCATTACCCTATACTGCCACTCAAAATATAATTAGAATGTATTTAATATGATTTCTAATCTTATGACTAAGCTAATAACTTTAATCTTCCTTAAAAAATGATTGCTTTTCCCTGTTCCTTAAGAAAGAAGTGTGAAGATGTAATAGCAGTGCAATGTCTCGAAGGCATTCTAACTCGAGGCAAACTATTGACTATAACTCTACATCAAGATGTTGAAATAATGACAATTAGGTCGACATTTAACAGAATGAGTTGAAAATTGATAGTTCTACAGAATTTCAAAATATCTGAAGAAAAATTAAGTTGGGAATAATATTGACATATACACTTCTGTAATATTAGCTTTTTATAAAAAAATAGAAGAAATGATCATTTTGTGGAAACATAATAATCCAAAAACTAGGAAAGCAGAGGTTTAAAACTGTATCAGAGAATCCAAAAGGCATATTTACTCTTTTGGACATACTGTTTTCCAGATGGTATCAGTTGATCCTTTTGGATATTAAGTTATCTAAGATTATTTTTTATTTACAATAATGAAAAGCACTGATTGAAAATGAAAAATGTAGTCAAATAGTTTGATCAGTCAGCCTGCAAGCCTTTACTGAATTTCTCTCATGTGCAAAACCACACAATTGAGTTGCAGACTGAACTGCATGAGTGCCAAATACTAATCTGCTTTTTTTCTTGGCTCTCAAGTCAAAATTCTGTCTACACAATACCCAAACATCTGGTCACTTAAATCCATTCAGTCAAAACTTCAATTGACCGCCCAGATTTTCTGACTCCAGGATTCCATTCAACTTGTTTGCCTTCATTAATTAGTTTATCTGAAAGCTATGTCAAATAGGCAATAGCCTATGTTTAGTTATTTCAGTAGTACTTGGCATCTTACCTATGACAAGGTACAGTTATGGAGGGAAGAAAAACACAGGTTCTATTCCTCCCACCTCCACCAAGCTTTTAACAGATTTGGTGTTGTTTTCTGCCTCCTATACTGTTTGCCTTCCTTTTTGAGTTGGTCTCACCCATCTCTCACTGCCCCCCACTCTCAGGACCCCTTGGTCTCCATTTTTCTCTCTCAGTTTCCCGAAAGTGACATCAATTTTCCATGAATTACCTAATAATGACTTACCAACAAAAATTAAGCAAACACATTCAAAAGCTAGCAGCAGAAGGCAAGAAATAACTAAGATCAGAGGCAGAACTGAAGGAGAAAGACAAAAAACCCTCCAAAAAATCATGAATCCAGGAGTTGGTTTTTTGAAAACAGATCAACCAAATTGACAGACTGGCTAGCAAGGCTAATAAGAAGAAAAGAGAGAGGAATCAAATAATGCAATAAAAAAAGTGATAAACGGGGATATCCCACTGACCACAGAAATACAGACAACCATCGAGAATACTATAAACGCTCCTACACAAACGAACTAGAAACATCTAGAAGAAATGATAATTTCCCTGGACCTTACTCTCCCAAGGCTAGAACCAGGCAAGAAGTTGAATCCCTGAATAGACCAATAGCGCTCGAAATTGAGCAACAATTCAAAATAGCCTACCCACCAAAAAAGTCCAGGCCAGAGTGGATTTCACAGCTGATTCTACCAGAGGTACAAGGAGGAGCTGTCCATTCCTTCTGAAACTATATCCAATCAATAGAAAAAGAGGAATCCTCCCTAAAACCCACTTTTATGAAGGGCCAACATCATCTGATACCAAAGCCTGGCAGAGACATACAAAAAAAGAGAATTTAGACCAAGATCCCTGATGCAACATCAGATGCCAAATTCAATAAAATACTGGCAAACCGGATTCTCAGTAGCACATAAAAAAGCTTATCCACCATGATCAAGATGGGCTCTCATCCCTGAGGACGCAAAGCTGGCGTTCAACATTCGCAAAACAATACGTAATCCAGCAATATAAACAAACCAAAGCAAGAACATGATTATCTCAAATAGATCCAGAAAGGTTTGACAAAATTCAAAGCAGCCCTTCATGCTAAAAACCGCTCACATAAATTCGGTATTGATGGAACGTAACATCAAAATAAATAGAGCTATTTAATGACAACCCACAGCTTAATATCATACTGAATGGCAAACAACTGAAAAATTCCTTTGAAAACTGGCACAGACAGGCGATGCCCTCTCACCACTACCTATTCCCAACATAGTGTTGGAATTCTGTCTAGGGCAATCAGGCAAGAAGAAAGAAAATCAAGGGTATCCAGTTAGGAAAAGAAGAAGTCAAATTGTCCCCTCAGTTTGCAGATGACATGATTGTAAATATTTACGAAACCCATCACATCTCAAGCCCAAAATCTCCTTATAGCTGATAAGCAACTTCAGCAAGTCTCAGATACAAAATTAATGTGCAAATCACAAGCATTCTTATACACCAGTAACGACAACAGAGAGCCAAACTCAGGAATGAACTTCCATTCACAATTGCTTCAAAGCGAATAAAATACTATTAGGGAATCCAGCTTACAAGGGATGTAAAGGACCTCTTCAAGGAGAACTACAAACCACTGTCAGTGCAATCAACAGAGGACACAACACATGGAGCAGAACATACTAATCCCATGCTCATGGATGGAAGAACTACAATATCGTGAAAATGGCCATACTGCCCAATAGGTTATTTATAGATTCAATGACCATCCCCATCAACAAGCTACTACCAATGAGTTTCTTCACAGACTTGGAAAAAAACTGCTTTAAAGTACACTATGGAACAAAAAAGAGCCGCTTGGCCCAGACCAATCCTAAGTCAAAAGGACAAAGCTAGAGCGCGTCGGCCACGCTACCCTGCTACCCGATTTCAAACTATACTACAAGGGACTACAGTAACCAAACAAGCAAAGTACACACAAAAACAGAGATATTCAGCCATGGAAACAGAACAAGTCTCAAAATACACTACACACATACTACAGCAATCCATCTTTGACCAACTGAAGAAACAAGAAGGGGACGGATTCCTAGTTTATAATGAGGGCTAAGGCAAATTGGCTACAGGTAGAAAGCGAAACTGATTCCTTTCCTTACCCCACATATGCCAAGATTACATTCAAGAACAGAAAAGACTTAAATGTTCAGACCTAATACCATAAAAACCCTAGACAGAAAATCTAGGTAGTACCCATTCAGAGACATAGGCAATCGGCACAGGGACTTCATGTCCAAACACCAAAGCAACGGCAGCAAAACCAAAATTGACCAACTGGGATCCTAATTAAACTAAAGAGCTTTTGCAACAGCAAAAGACACTACCATCAGAGTGAACAGGCAACCTACAGAATGGGAGAAAATTTTGCAACCTACTCATCTGACCAAGGCTTAATATCCTAGAATCAACAAGGAATCAAACAAATATACAAGAAAAAACAAACAACCCCATCAAAAGTGGGCAAAGGATATGAACAGACATTTCTCAAAAAGACATTCATACAGCCAACACGACACATGAAAAATGCTCATCATCACATCGCCATCAGAGAATGCAAATAAACCACAATGAAACCATCTCACACCAGTTAGAATGGCAATCTTAAGAAAGTCCCAGGAAACAACAGTTGTTGGAGAGGATGTGAAAATAGGAACACTTTTTACACGTGGTGGGATTGTAAACTAGTTCAACCATTATGGAAAACAGTATGGCGATTCTCAAGGATCCTAGGAACTAGATGTACCATATACCAGCCATGCCCCACTACACTGGTATATACCACAAACGGATTCAATAATTATTCTACTACAAAGACCGCATGGCCACTAAATGTTCTTTGCGGCACTATTCACAATAGCAAAGACTTGGAAATCACCAAATGTCCATCTGTGACAGACTGGATTAAGAAAATAGTGGCCATATACACCATGGTAATAACTATGCAGCCATCAAAAAAGGAAATGAGTCTTGGCGTCCCATTATGTAGGGACAATGGAGCAACTGGAAACCATCCTTCTTAGCAACTATCACAAGAAGAGAAAACCAAACCACCGCATGTCTCACTCATAGGTGGACTCGCGCGCTGGTCTTGGCACCTCCGAGGCGCCTCTGGGGTTCTGGGCGGAGGGGATTGCATTGGGGAGTACACCATGATATACCATGATGCATTGGGGTGCTGCCGCGTTGTGGTGCGCACACATGCACAAACTATACATATGTAACAACTGCCGTTTGCACATGTTAGCACTTACCCGTAGTAATAAAAAAACCATTACCTTGTTTTGCATCAAACTGTTGATACTGGTTAATTTAGGGGAAAGAGCTTTTTCTATTTTTAATCTTACAGTTTTATATCTGTTCACATTTTCCAAATATATATATGAATTATTTATTCACTTTTAGTATCTATAGAAATTATATGGGAGATGATATCATGGACCATTTTTCTTTCCTTCTTTAAAGTTTCCTATACTTAAAATAACTCATAAATATAATTTCTAAATGAAGTAAGCACAAATTCTCACTTACATGTTTGGTTCATAGGAATAATCAGCAGGCAATGCCTAAAACTGCACAGAATAAAAAATTTTATTGGCTAAAAATTGGTGGGAGCATCAAATGTCTTTGACAAAATTACACTGTGAAACATTTGGCCAGCCTAATGAGGGTTTATAGAAATAATGACCATAAGAGAAAACTATACTGGCAGAGATTAATATGAGCAAAGTACTGCTTAATGAGTCACAAATCGTCACTGTAAAGTTTCAGTGGGAAAGAATTCATGCCAATTAAAATACTTTCAGAGGGATACAACTGGAAATGTAAAATATTAGAATCAATTTATATATAGTATATAGAAAATAGATCAAGGAATTAAATTGACTTAATAGCGTTTAGTCCAGAAAATAATTTTCTTCATAAGAATTCTTCAGTATTAAATTTATTCATTCAATCTTTGTACTTCTTTTTGGGGGTACAAAAGTCTTGAACTATAACTTTTATTAGCCTAAGGAATTATTTGATGAATTAACAGAAGCTTTGTCATGGTTCTAGACATTCATGCTTAATAAACTGAATTAAATGTTACCATCTGATAGGAGAAAGTATTTTATTTAGTTGTAGCAGTGATAGCTATTATATCTTTGTATGATTATAGTTTTATCTCTTTGATCCTTTGCTGCACAAGTAAATATTCTTTTATATTTGCAACTTTTTGCCATGTCTTTACCTCTTATATAAATAAGTAAATACATTGACTTCCAGGTTTTTAATAAACTTATAATATTCTCCATTTCTTTTATTGTTTTCTCATCTTTCTCTTACTCTAAATTGCATATTCATAATCTTGTCCTTTTGAAAAATACTAAACTTTTCTCATGCTCATATTTTATCCTAGCACTCAAAATATAAATTAGTAATTTTGCTACCCAAAGTATAATGAAGTAAAGTAGACCTGCCTCATTACACCAGTGAGAATACCTATTATGAGGTTATGGTATAGTGATCACACTGTGTTCTATGCAGTGCAGCATCCTGTGCTATATTAAAATCTCTTTACTAGTTATGGTACTGTAGCACACTATATCCAAACATTGTTCTATGTTATTTTTCTCCTCATTTTAACTCTAGTTTGTGAAAACTCTTAACTCTGTGGTTAAGAAGGCTTGTCCAGGGAAGCAAGAGTCATACCATATTTTAAAACTATACAGTTTATCAGAAATCTAAGCATAATGTGTCAGCCACAGACAATCATGGCAAAGCTTCCCTTTTAAACTTGGTGCTTCAAGGGTTGTTTATGCCTTCAAAAATTTGCTCCAAAATTAATAATTCCTATTTTATTAGTTATTAGTGTGTTCAAGTAGGTTGATATTTATATTTAAAAATTATCTCAGGCAAACATATTTCTATCCAGCTCTATGGCATTGTTTTGATGGCCACTTTATGCCAGATTCTAGAGCCAAATGTATTTACCTGAGGTCTCCAGATGTTTTCTGATTTGCTGCTGGTATCTGAAAAAACATTGCAACTATGGCTGTAAATTCAGCCTTTTTGCTTTACTGAACTGGGGCTAACACACCCATCCTTCTTTTCTTGTGGTTCAGTTTAGCCAGAAATGCACCAGAGATAATTTACAAAAGGATCATGATATAGTAGCTTAGGAAATTTAGCTGTGAATAACTAACATTTTGTAAGCTTTTAAAAGTTAGAAATTTGAAGATCAACTCTCATTTCATACTTGATAAAAGAGATCGAAAAGTATTTGATATACTTAAGTTATCTAACTAGTTAGCAATAGGATCAGAACATGTGAAATTCACCAGGGAAGCTAATGAAGAAGATAAGGCCAGAAGAAGGAGAAAAAATTTTGTAGTTGTTCTTTTTCTGGCAACTGTTCAACATGATAGAAGAAATATAATTTGAAAAGTGTGTTTTTGAGATTATTTAATGAAAGAGGTGGAAAATTGCACAAATCTGTGGCAGAAGGTCCAATTATCTTGACCTCTTGAGTGTCATTTCTCTATTATCAGAGTATTACTATTTTTCCTGTTTCATTTGTCATCTTTTAAAACTATTCTTTTTTTTTTTTTTTTTTTTTTTTTTTGAGGCGGAGTCTCGCTCTGTCGCCCAGGCTGGAGTGCAGTGGCCGGATCTCAGCTCACTGCAAGCTCCGCCTCCCGGGTTTACGCCATTCTCCCGCCTCAGCCTCCCAAGTAGCTGGGACTACAGGCGCCCGCCACCTCGCCCGGCTAGTTTTGTATTTTTTAGTAGAGACGGGGTTTCACCGTGTTAGCCAGGATGGTCTCGATCTCCTGACCTCGTGATCCGCCCGTCTCGGCCTCCCAAAGTGCTGGGATTACAGGCTTGAGCCACCGCGCCCGGCCAAAACTATTAATTCTTTCCCCAGTTCCTGTCTTCCTTGTGTGAGAGCCTCTCATTATGAATATGGGGCAATGATTCACATAGAATTTCGCCAAAGTTGACATAGATTTTTTTTTCTCCTTTTAACCTTTAGCATTTTCTATGGAAATGATGGGCCAGTTATTTGCTAGCTTGTAAAAGGAGGAAAAAACAATAAATGTGTACCTTTATGTCCCCACACCTCTTCTGTATTATCTCTCAGAACATATTAATTTTTTGAAAATACCAGATATTTAAAAATAGTGGTACATCTTCTGATATATTTATTTTTTCATCATTTCTTCTATTTGTTACCATCCTCAAGTATATCAAAGAAATTAGAATAAAATTATTTTACCTACTTTGTCCAAATATCAAGTTATAAATACTATTCATGTATTAAAAGTGAAAACTATGACTTATAAAATATATGCTCACATAAATGATCATTTTATGTATCATTCCTTGAAGTTCGGCCCACTTTAGAAATTCACATATAGCCATGCCTTCAAACTCATCATAGCTTAGAATTATTCCAGTTATAGAATCTCAACTCCAAATGTCTTTTCATAGTCACATTACTTGTTCTTCTGTCACTTTCTATTCTACCATTCTCACTCATCACGGTGATGTATAAGCCTTTATCTGTTCTTAGGTTTCCAGTCTATTTTGAGTATATTCATTTTCTAAGTCTGACATAACAAAGAATCAACAAACTAAGTGGTTTAGAACAACAGAAATTTGTTGTCTCACCGTTCTGGAGGCTAGAACCCCAAGATCAACATGTTGGCTGCACCATGTTTTATTTGAAGACACTAGGGAAGGAGCTGTTCCAGGTGTCTCTGCTATTACTAGATTCTGGTAGTTCCTTGGCAGCATAGCTCCAGTCTTTACATGGCACTCTCCCTGTGGGCATGTATGTGTCTGTGTTCAAATTTCTCCTGTTTTTTTTTTTTTTTTGAGATGGAGTTTTGCTCTTGTCACTTAGGCTGGAATGCAGTGGCGTGATGTCTGCTCACTGCAAGCTTCGCCTCCCAGGTTCAAGCGATTCTCCTATCTCAGCCTTCCAAGTAGCTGGGATTACAGGTGCCTGCCCCCATGACTGGCTAAGTTTTTGTATTTGTAGTAGAGGCAGGGTTTCGCCATGTTGGGCAGGCTGGTCTCGAACTCCTGACTTCAGGTGATCTGCCCGCCTCGGCCTCCCAAAGTGCTGGGATTACAGGCGTGAGCCATCATGCCTGGCCACTTCTCCTTTTTATAAGGATACTAGTCATATTGGATTAGGGGGTCTCCCCTACTCTGGTAGGAACTCATATTAATTTGGCTAATTATATCAGCAATTACCCTATTTCTAATTAAGGTTAAATTCTGAAATACTGAGGATTAGGAACTTACTATATGAATTTAAGGAGGGAGGGCACAATTCCATCCATAATACCTTCTTATCTAGAAAAGAAGAATCCCATTATCTCCTATCTCAACATGGTTCCTATCACCCCTCTAATTTTATTCTTCTTTGTCTTCCATCATACAGTCTGTACCTAAGTAGAAAATTCTTGCTCTGGAATTTATGGACATTACTGGTGAAAATTACATAATCATGGTAATTAAATGCACATTAAGAATGCATACGTTTTGAACTCAACTGGGCCTTAAATCTGTAGGGATCTTGTTTCACTATCTCGTAGCTGTGACTGTTGCAAATATTTACTTTTTTAAAAAACATAATTTCAACTTTTATTTTAGATTAAGGGGTACATGTGCATGTTTGTTACATGGGTATGTTGTGTGATGCTGAGGTTTGGGATACAAATGATCCCATCATCTAGGTAGTGAGCATAGTCGCTGCATTTGTTTGACTTTTAACTTTGCTACTCTTACTCCAAACAGACCCCTCCTTTCCTAACTAAATGAAATGCTAGAAGATATCAATATGAATAAACTCGACATTCTTTCCACACTCCTCCCCAACACTATTCTTTCTTCAAATATCTTCTCTGCCTTTCATCTCTCCCCTTCTACTGGCCCCAGTGTGTCAACAAAATCTCCCCTTTAATTAATGCAAAAATATCATTTTCTTTGAAAGCTTCCCTCTCTATGCTACATGCTGCTTCTTTGTTTATGATCAAACAATAATGGAAAGTCACTCTGTTGACTCTTCATTGACTAGGAAATAAGAACTAAATCCTAATCAGTAAGTACCTTTAATGTGTTCTCAGGCTAGTTGTTGAAACCTATATTCTGGTGAGCTTTCAAGATGGCCAAATAGCAACAGCTCTGGTCTGCAGCTCCCAGCGAGATCGACGTAGAAGACGGGTAATTTCTGCATTTCCAACTGAGATACCTGGTTCATCTAATTGAGACTGGTTAGACAGTGGTTGCAGCCCATGGAGGGTGAGCCAAAGCAGGGCAGGGTGTTGCCTCACCTGTGAAGTGCAATGGGACGGGGGATTTCCCTTTCCTAGCCAAGGGAAGCCATGAGAGTCTGTACCAGGAGGAATGATACACTCCTACCCAAATACTGCACTTTTCCCACTGTCTTTGCAACCAGCAGACCAGGAGATTCCCTCTGGTGCCTGGTTCAGTTGGTCCCATACCCACGGAGCCCAGCAAGCTAAGATCCATGGGCTTGAAGTTCTTGCTGCTAGTGCAGCAGTCTGTGATTGACCTGGAATGCTGGAGCTTGGTGTGGGGAGGGGCATCCATCGTTGCTGAGGCTTGAGTAGGTGGTATTATGCCCAAAGTGTAAACAAAGCTGCCAGTAAGCTCAAACTGGCTGGAGCCCACTGCAGCTCAGCAAGGCCGACTGTCTCTCTAGAGTCCACCTCTGTGGGCAGAGTATATCTGAACAAAAGGCAGCAGCCCCAGTCAGACACTTATAGGTAAAATCCTCATCTCCCTGGGACAGAGCACCTGGGGAAAGGGGCTGTGGGCACAGCTTTTGCAGACTTAAACATCCCTGCCTGATGCCTCTAAAGAGAGCAGTGGTTTTCCCAACACCGCATTCAAGCTCTGATAACAGACAGACTGCCTCCTCAAGTGGGTCCATGGCCCCCATGTAGCCTCACTGGGAGACACCACCCAGTAAGAGCTGACAGACACCTCATACAGGAGAGCTCTGGCTGGCATCTGGTGGGTGCCCCTCTGGGACAAAGCTTCTAGAGGAAGGATCAGGCAGCAATGTTTGCTGTTATGCAGCCTCTGCTGGTGATACCCAGGCAAACAGGGTCTGGAGTGGACCTTCAGCAAAATCCAACAGACCTGCAGTTGAGGGGCCTGACTGTTATAAGGAAAACTAATGAACAGAAAGGAATAGAATCAACATCAACAAAAAGGACACCCACACCAAAACCCCATCCATAGTCACCATCAAAGACCAAAGGTAGATAAATCCACAAACATGGGGAGAAACCAGTGCAAAAAGGCTGAAAATTCCAAAAATCAGAATGCCTCTTCTCCTTCAGAGGATCACAACTCCTTTCTAGCAAGGGATCAAAACTGGATGGAGAATGAGTTTGACGACTTGACAGACGTAGGTTTCAGAAGGTGGGTAATAACAAACTTATCTGAGCCAAAGGAGCATGTTCGCACCCAATGCAAGGAAGCTAAAAGCCTTGAAAAATGGTTAGAGGAATGACTAACTAGAATAACCGGTTTAGAGAAGAACATAAATGACCTCATGGAGATAAAAACACAGCACGAGAACTTCATGAAGCATACACAACCTTCAATAGCCAAATCTATCAAACAGAAGAAAGGATATCAGTGATTGAAGATCAAATTGATGAAATAAAGTGAGAATACAAGATTAGAGAAAAAACAGTGAAAAGAAAGAAAGAAAGCCTCCAAGAAATATGGGACTATGTGAAATGACCAAATCCATGTTTTATTGGTGTACCTGAAAGTGACAGGGAGAATGGAACTAAGTTAGAAAACACTCTTCAGAATATTATTTAGGAGAACTTCTCCAACATAGCAAGGCAGGCCAACATTCAAATGCAGGAAATACAGAGAACTTCACAAAGATATTCCTCAAGAGGAGCAACCCCAAGAAACATAATCATCAGATTCAACATGATTGAAATGAACAAAAAAATGTTAAGGGCAGCCAGAGAGAAAAGTTGGGTTACCCACAAAGGGAAGCCCATCAGACTAACAGCAGATCTCTTGACAAAACCCTACAAGCCAGAAGAGAGTGGGGCTAATATTCAACATTCTTAAAGAAAAGAATTTTCAACCCAGAATTTCATACCCAGCCAAACTAAACTTTATAAGTGAAGGAGAAATAAAATCCTTTACAGACAAGCAAATGCTGAGAGATTTTGTCGCCACCAGGCCTGCCTTAGAAGAGCCCCTGAAGGAAGCACTAAACATGGAAAG